>NC_084551.2:485000-560000 GCF_033978685.3 Nerophis lumbriciformis
TCTTTATTTAGAAGTATTTATTTATACTGCAATATACTGTAACGGGCACCAATGTAATAATGCATTTATTTTACCTAATATTTTCGGGAGCTGCTGGATGATCCACCTTCAACCTCTGTTGTCACTCCTATGCTTGCTCCCACATGAGTCCGCTGTCTATCAGTCCCCCTCTAATTGTTTGCTGACTGTTGGTAGGGAACGTGCTTGATTTGACATGCAGCAGAGCCTGTTTTTTAAGTCTTAATATCGTCCACGATCACCCTCATTTAATCGTAGTTGTTAAAATCGTGATCACGATTAAAATGTGGTCTAATGGATACAATGAAACACAAATAAGCATATAAAGTCCCCTTGTTTTTCCACTCTACTGGTACTTTAAAGCGCTTTTCATACATAAATGAAATGCGACACAAAGTGCTTTACACTCTTACAACCAATGACCCAGTGACATAAACACACACATATGTGCGAGGAGTTCACCAGATTCTGACAAAAAGCACCCCCACAGCCATGGCTGATATAATCCCTGACAATTATGTCTCCATCCACAGTGTGGAGCCACTCCCATAAAACAACCACTTGCAGTACAGCAAATAATCTGCATTTCTTAATATCTTTAGTATTATTATCACTGGAGAATGAGGCTAAACATGTTACACACTGAGAGCAAGCCAGGAGCAACCTGGTTAATAGCTAAACTAGCGGTTAAACTAGCTTGAAACAACATCAAGAAATAAGTGTGTTGTAAACTTTAAGAATGAAACCGTGTCACAGCAGAAAGTAAGTAGTTATTAACAGGAAATTAACAAGTAGATTTATAGGTGTCTGGAAATAGGATAATACAACAACTGTTGGTGTGTCAGCATTGTGTCACAACACTTAAGAGGAAGGCAACTCTATCCATAAATTGGTGGTATTGATACCAAGGGTAGTTAGTACTGAATCAGTACTAGAGTGATTAGGTTGATATCTTCATTTCCTCAAGATATTTTTTTAGTGTTTTTGTTATTGTTTACGAATTCAGAGAATAATTCCCTGGACCCAGGAGAACTTTGAGGGCAGAACCGAAATATTTAAATTAATAGATGGTAGTTCTTGCTTTTAGTTTATGTGTACTGTACTATTGACTTTGTTTTGGTCAAACAAAAAGAAAACCTTAAATTTTCTGTATGTGGCTTTCGGTGGAAAAAGTTTGGACACCCTGATTTAAAAGGTTAACTTGTGCGTTTTTGTGACATCACACTCTGGAAATATAAATTGTAGCCACAAAACTGGACTTTATTGTGTAACGGTATCATACGATCATGAATCAATAGCATGCATTTATTTTCTTAATGAGCAGCGGAACCTCAAGAAATATTTTTCAACCTCTTTATGTTTTTTGCCCACATGCATCCATGACATCCTTCCGTTTTCAATACTGCGTGTCCTGACTTCAGGTGAGTGGCTGGAGACACCAGAGACTGGTCGCCAGCCAATCGCAGAGCACATATAAACAAACAACCATTTAACAAAAAATAATAAAAAATTTAAATTATTGTCACGGTTACTGTGACAAAAATTATCACGGTTATCAATATTATCGCGGTATTTTTAAACGTGCTCAAAATTTCCAAAATGTACTTTTAAATGTTTTACATAAATAAAAAACAAACATTTCCTTTGTGAAAGAAACATTATTGTAGATAAAAACACTGTTTTCTCTACTTCAAACATAAATTGAATGTGCATATGAAAGCGACACAAGCATTATAAACAAAGTAATACGGCAGAAAAAATACCATGAATATATCAAACAAATGTAAAAGTTGTGCAATATAGCAATTTATAGACATAAAAGATCAACAAAAACAAATGTATGGTAGAAAATGGATGGATGTATGTATGTACGAATTTTGCAAGGTGGCACCTGATGAGACGTAACTACACTTTCTGTCCATATAGATATGTTTATGTATGAGATTTAGTCTTACATATAGGGCTGCACAATTATGGCCCAAAAAATTAATTAAGATTATTTTATCAAAATTAAAATCAGGATTATTGATTATGTTAGGTAACACAGAGTTGGGGTGGGGTGTGAACACGACGCCATCATGTCATTTGTAATGTCTAATAAAAAGGCTATAGATAAATGTTATCCATATATTTAAAGACAAATATTTGTCTTTTTGTTCATTAAAAGTATTGTGTCATTTTTTTTTACGATTACATGATGTCTTTATCTTTATTTTTACATTTCGATAGAAGTATTTGTAAGTTATGTACACTGACATGTATGTACATCTCAATTAAGAGTTTGAGCAGAAATATGTCGTATAAGAATTAACTATACACCATAAAATATTAACAAAATGCTACAGTATGTCACATGAATGTTTTATAAAGTAATACCTTTGTGACATGAAAAAGCCCACAAGTAATATGTGTTTTTGTTTTGATATCAATATAAGAGACAAAGCAGTTTGGCTAATTATTATAATGTCTAATAAACAAGCTTTGTTCTTCTCCAATAACACCAAACGGTTTAGTGCAATAGTTTGGCCAACAAAAATAAACCTGTGGCCAACAAAAATAAACCGGAGTGACACCTCTCACATCTAATACACAATCTTCACAGCTTTTGTTCAATTCCATGAGATGACGAAACATTTGCGCTAGTATTGATGTTATTGGAACACTGACAAAGTTAGCACTTAATGGGCATCCTAGTAAACAAACTAAAGACTTTATAAACAAACAAGTTGTGACAACGCTCCTGACACATCGCCTGCTGCATGTTTCCTCACATCGTGAACTCTCAAGTCACAGCAGCTGAGGGACATTGTGTTTCGTAAATGAAAGCAACATCAAATAGTTTTCTCCTACCGCTGTATACTTTTAGTGTGAGACAAATGAGCCTGTCTCAAATATTGTCCACACCTGTCGCTATCTAAAAACAGCAGTGCGCTCTTAAACGCACGCCAAAACGCCACGGAAATGAAGTTAAACTAAGCGTTCGGCTCGGTTTACTCCGAGGGGAAATTAGCAAAGTCTGTGTCGTTGCGTTCCGCCATGTTTTTTCAAGCCAAATGACGCTAGTGCACATGCGCCAGTGCTGCTGTGACTCCGTTTCCAGGAAGTAAGCAGTGTTGCCTAAAATGCATTAATAAATGACGATTTTTCGGTAATTAAAAAATTTAAACGGTATAACTAACAGTCTAGAATTTTACCGCGGTTTATCATTATACCATTTACCATTACTTCCCTACATACACGCCACAGTTAGATTTCAGTTCTGTGTAGAAACACTGATGCGATTTGTTATCAGGCTTTCCAGGCAGCTGATTCTCGGCAACCGCTACAACTATAGTACGGTAATTGTGTGTGAGGGGGGGAGGTATCTTTAATAATAGCAAAGTTTGAGCGTTGCATGGGCGAGAGGAAGAGCGGACAGAAAGCAGTGACCCCTGTCCCAGATGTGCACACATAAGCCCAACTTGAACAACAGGAAACACGCAACAATGGCCGTGCGCGCACACTCCAACAACACAATTACACAGCGTTGCAATGTCTTTGACTGGGGAGTAAAATACCAACAATTTAACACAAAAATAGTGGCAGCGGAATGTAATACAATCAGACAATGACAAAGCTTGTGGCAGTCAAAGTGGAGCTCTGCGCTGTGGTCTAATAAAATAAACACCACCACTAGAATTGGTTTGTTTAAAAGAAAGTGTTACGTCAAGTCTTACGAAAAGACTACAAATCTAAACTAAGCAACAGTAGCAACATAGTCAAGACGTTAAGTGGCTCTCCATGACATGAGGACAATAACGTTGAGTTGAGTTAGTGTTTATTTCAAACAAGCATGCATACAACATGATACATCACAATTTCCAGTTTCTATATTCAACATGTTCGAAAAGGAGTAGGAAGAAGCAGAGCTTATTTAATCCTACCCCTTTTCCTTTACATAGCAGTTGCTAAAACTATTCTTCACTTCCTGTTCTCAATTTATTCACAATATACTCCATAACTAATAACATTAAAAATAAATAAATAATTAGTGAAGTAAGTTATATTTCATATGGTGAGATGAATAAGATTATCTTGAAAATTAATGGATTAATGAAATAAATTCAGAATGTTTATCATAGTTCTTCTTTGTAGTTTGTAAACACTAAGTTTGAAGAGTTTCTTGAAGTGGATCATATTAGCACATCGTTTGATTTATTTGCTTAATCCATTACATAATTTAATTCTACATACTGATATACTGAAGGTCTTAAGTGTTGTACGTGCGTACAAATGTTTTAAATTACATTTTTCTCTAAGTGTTGAGAATAATTGTTGCATATTCTTGGGTAGCAGATTATAGTTTGCTTTGTGTATAAGTTTAGCTGTTTGCAAATTTACTATTTAGTGGAATTTCAGTATTTTTGATTCACTGAATAAAGGGTTTGTATGTTCTCTATATCCAACATTATGTATTATTCTAATTGATCATTTTTGTAACACGGTTAATGAATGAAGTGTACTTTTTTTTAGTTATTTCCCCATATTTCTGCACAATAACTCAGATATGGTAAGACTAGCGAGTAGTAGCAGTCGGCAGCAGAGTCTAATGTACAGTAGCATTTGAATGGGCAAGAACACAAGCTTTAAAGGGTTTAAGTACTGGAACACACAGACATTACCGTACACTTAGAGAGAGTGAAAATAGAACTGGGGGTTTGATAATAACCACAGAAGCGTAATGGAAGTCACCGCATGGTACATGCTTCTCTGTCCTGGCTACTTAGTATAATACAGCTAAAGGGACTTAATAACAAGTACAGTACTGTGCGATTTAAGCCAGTCTTGATGTGAAGGCAATCATTTCTCAGGCACACAGAGTCACTCATTTTGAATTTGAATGGTGAGAGCACAACTTATTGTTTTTAAGTTTCACTAATTTTACCCTTTAAATACTCGTATTACTTTGAAGGATGTTAAAAAGCACAGTGCATAACATTTTCGTCACTTCCTAAAATAATGCACGTCTCTTATGCATCATTGTAGTTTTGTTTTCCTTAGGTTTTACTTACTCTTTTCAATGGGAAGCATGTTTCAAAATAGAACAGATCAAAGTAAAACTAGCATCCTGGCACCATAAGATATCTTTGGAGTTAATGATAACCCTAAATTCGGTAAAGGAAGTCGCTGCAGTGCAAGAAAAACAGCACACGCGTTGCTCGGTATGATAGATGGCTAAACGTGCACTAATCTGAAAATAGATTGTGTTGTGATTAGGTGTGTAACGATACACAAAAATGTAGGTTCGGAACATACCTCGGTTTAGAGGTCACAATTCGGTTCATTTTTGGTACAGTAAGAAAACAACAAAACATAAATTTTTGGGTTATTTATTTACCAAATTTGCAAAATCTTCCACCAAAAATATTTTTCTTAGTGGAATATTTGATGTGAAGTAATGGGAACCTTGGATAGGTCAATAATTCATAATAACATTGATTTTGATTCAATATTATGTTTTGAGCAATGACAGTTTGAAAGAAAAAAAACCAGCTTTGTTTTATTAGTCAACATTGCAACTTTTTCTAAATTACATTTAACCTTTAAGCTTTTTTATTTCACTTTTGTTATGTTTTTGTTTATTTAAACAGTATTTTCATTTTGTGCCGTGGGCCTTTAAAACATTAGCTATGGGCCGCAAATGGCCTCCGGGGCACACTTTTGACACCCCTGTTATAGACAATAAAAAATTTAATGTGATAAATCTATGGATAAAAAGCAGAGCCTGGCGACGCATGCGCGTTTATCATAACTCTCTCTCTCTCTCTCTCTCTGTCTCTGCCCCTCCCTCACCAATGCTGCTGAGCACCTTCACAATTTGTTTTGTTTTTAACCCCTTCTTAACCCTGAACGTACATTGAAAATACACGCAACCCTAACTCAAAATGCCGGACATTTGAGGCATTTAAGAAACTCCGCCCTGACAGCTCCGCAAAAGAGGACATGTCCGGTGAAAAGAGGACGTATGGTCAGTCTATCGTAGCCCTTTAGCTGCTAGCCTCGGTGTGCATTGTTTACACTACGTGCGTTACGCTACTTATGTCCGTGTGGAAACTCGTTCGGTACAACTCCGAACCAATACAAATACACGTACCGTTACACCCCTAGTTGTGATGCAAATCAGCTGGGTGTAGTAGCCTGAAACGTCAAGAGAATCACCTCCTAATCACAGGCGTTAATTTCTCTCAGCATGTACAAACCCCGTTTCCATATGAGTTGGGAAATTGTGTTAGATGTAAATATAAACGGAATACAATGATTTGCAAATCCTTTTCAACCCATATTCAGTTGAATATGCTACAAAGACAACATATTTGATATTCAAACTGATAAACTTTTTTTTTTTTGCAAATAATCATTAACTTTAGAATTTGATGCCAGCAACACGTGGCAAAGACGTTGGGAAAGGTGGCAATAAATACTGATAAAGTTGAGGAATGCTCATCAAACACTTATTTGGAACATCCCACAGGTGAACAGGCACATTGGGAACAGGTGGGTGCCATGATTGGGTATAAAAGTAGATTCCATGAAATGCTCAGTCATTCACAAACAAGGATGGGGCGAGGGTCACCACTTTGTCAACAAATGTGTAAGCAAATTGTTGAACAGTTTAAGAAAAACCTTTCTCAACCAGCTATTGCAAGGAATTTAGGGATTTCACCATCTACGCTCCGTAATATCATCAAAGGGTTCAGAGAATCTGGAGAAATCACTGCACGTAAGCAGCTAAGCCCGTGACCTTCCATCCCTCAGGCTGTACTGCATCAACAAGCGACATCAGTGTGTAAAGGATATCACCACATGGGCTCAGGAACACTTCAGAAACCCACTGTCAGTAACTACAGTTGGTCGCTACATCTGTAAGTGCAAGTTAAAACGCTCCTATGCTTCGCTGGGCCTGAGCTCATCCAAGATGGACTGATACAAAGTGGAAAAGTGTTCTGTGGTCTGACGAGTCCACATTTCAAATTGTTTTTGGAAACTGTGGACGTTGTGTCCTCAAGACCAAAAAGGAAAAGAACCATCCGGATTGTTATAGGCGCAAAGTTGAAAAGCCAGCATCTGTGATGGTATGGGGGTGTATTAGTGCCCAAGACATGGGTAACTTACACATCTGTGAAGGCGCCATTAATGCTGAAAGGGACATACAGGTTTTGGAGCAACATATGTTGCCATCCAAGCAACGTTACCATGGACGCCCCTGCTTATTTCAGTAAGACAATGCCAAGCCACGTGTTACATCAACGTGGCTTCATAGTAAAAGAGTGCGGGTACTAGACTGGCCTGCCTGTAGTCCAGACCTGTCTCCCATTGAAAATGTGTGGCGCATTATGAAGCCTAAAATAGCACAACGGAGACCCCCGGACTGTTGAACAACTTAAGCTGTACATCAAGCAAGAATGGGAAAGAATTCCACCTGAGAAGCTTAAAAAATGTGTCTCCTCAGTTCCCAAACGTTTACTGAGTGTTGTTAAAAGGAAAGGCCATGTAACACAGTGGTGAACATGCCCTTTCCCAACTACTTCGGCACGTGTTGCAGCCATGAAATTCTAAGTTAATTATTATTTGCAAAAAAAAAAAAAAGTTTATGAGTTTGAACATCAAATATGTTGTCTTTGTAGTGCATTCAACTGAATATGGCTTGAAAAGGATTTGCAAATCATTGTATTCCGTTTATATTTACATCTAACACAATTTCCCAACTCATATGGAAACGGGGTTTGTAGTTTAAGGAAGTAGTTTGACATGTACTTCGGTATCAGGGAGGTGTACCTTTAAAATCCACTGTGTACATTTTAAGCCTGTGGAAGGGTGGCCCCGACAGCATCCAAAGTGAGGGGCCCCGAGTCTGGATTCGAACCCAGAACCTTCTTCTTGAGAGGCAGGAGCGCAAATTGCTACTCACCCTCTGCCACAAGGAACAAATGACTCACACGTGCCGCTCCTTCCAGAAGTTTACATTTGACTGGGGGCATAGGACAATGGAGAAGAAGAAACACATAAAGTCCTAATATAAATGGGGGTGAATGAGCACTTCCGGTCTCCTTGCTTTGACGTCACAACCTACGTCACTAAGACTTGACGACGATGCACAATTCGCACAAGCCAAGGAGTTCAATCTATTTTTAAACCCCCTGAATGAGGACGACAATAAAAGTACCTGCTCAGGTGAGTCCTGTCAGTGTCGACGGCTGAAAGCAGGGACACAAAATGGTGAGCATAAATTAGGGACAAGCGGTAGAAAATGGATATTCTTTAACGGGTATAATGGGAGAGTGTGGGATGTCGGCAACATGAAAGGAGCGGGAGCTTAATTCGCTAACGAAGTTAATACCGTTAGGCCATCATAAGGGAGAGAATAAGTTAGCACGACCCCGACAGGGACAAGCGGTAGGAAATGGATGGACAAGAGTTTTCATGGCTGGAGCTAAGCGGCTAACGGCGGCGGCTTAAACCCCGCCTGTGTTGTTAGCGGCTAACAGCTAGCACGCAGGGGGATGACAGCGGACGTCATAGAGAAAGAAACACGTAAAAAAAATCGCGAGCTCACGACTTACCCACTGGAGCTTCTTTTTGCTTGGACGAGCGTCTCCCGTTGACGCCTTTGTCAAATCTGCCGCCCTTCTTGCTTGACGCCATGTTCGCCCGCTCCTGTGTTGACCACGGACGGAGTCCCCGAGTGAGGAACCTACCTGCTCGGAGGGCACGCATGGCCCCGCCCATAACGGAACTGTAGCCAATGGGAGAGAGGATAGTGGCCGAATGAGCCAATCACAACGTGCCGTGGGTGGGACCTGGAACGGGCTTCAGAAACGTATGGAATACATTGAGACTAGAGATGCCGATAAATGCTTTAAACATGTCATATTGGAAATGATCGGTATCGGTTTATTTTTATTGTTTTATTAAATCAACATAAAAAACACAAGATACACTTACAATTAGTACACTAACACAAAAAACCTCCCTCCCCATCCTCCACTCATTCACACAAAAGAGTAGTTTCTTTCTGTTATTAATATTGTGGTTCCTACATTATATATCAATATATATCAATACAGTCTGCAAGGGATACAGTCCGTAAGCACACATGATTGTGCGTGCTGCTGCTCCACTAATAGTACTAACCTTTAACAGTTTATTTTAAAGTTAAAGTTAAAGTTAAAGTACCAATGATTGTCACACACACACTAGGTGTGGCGAAATTATTCTCTGCATTTGACCCATCACCCTTACTCATTTTCATTAATTACTAGTTTCTATGTAACTGTTTTTATATTGTTTTACTTTCTTATTTATTCAAGAAAATGTTTTATATATATATATATTAAGGCTGAAACGACGCGTCGACGTAGTCGACGTCATCGGTTACGTAAATACGTCGACACCGTTTTTGTGCGTCGGCGCGTCGCATATTTACGTCACACTACTTTACTGTCATGGCGGAGCGCAAAGCAGACGATGCGAGCGAGGGGAAAAAAGCACGCCAAAAGTCGTCAAAAGTGTGGGAGTATTTCAATAAACGGCCTAATAATGTTGTTGTATGCACACTGTGTCGAGCGGAAATGGCCTATCATAGCAGCACAACGGCTATGAACGAACATTTGAAAAGAAAACCCCCGACAGCGTTCTTGCCATCACCATCAACAAGTCAATCGTCCGCGTGCGTATACGTTGTCATTATTACACAAAAACATGAATGTGTCATTTGTATCTGCGTTGTAAATTCATAAACTAAAGCACCGTTTCGCTCTGAGAGGCGCGTTTGGCGTGCCTGTTCAGTGTTTACAAAGACGCGCTCCTCTTTAACGCTGTGGAGAGGCGGCGGCGGCGAGCGAGCGGCGAGGCGGGGCGCGCCGGGAGCGACGCCGCAATCGTGCCCAGGTGCGCGATCCGCGCAGTTGGAAGAGAAAAGACTTTGTGTAAAATTAAAAGATTGTAAACCTGGCAAAGCCGTCTGGCGTTCAGTCTGTCGGTCCTGAAAGAACCCCACGGCACAAGACGTGTCACAAACGCTAACGTTAATTAGTTGTGCAAATACCTTTTACAACATTAACAGTTACATATACTATGTACAAACCAACAATTAACTTTCACTTTAATCATACTATCATTGTTGTGTTATTAAGCAAAATAAGCAATACTTTTACTTTTGTTGAAATGTTTACACTGTACACTTTTTTGTATTGGATGTTTAGCTTTATTTTTGCACATTTTAGCAAATAAGCAATACTTTTACTTTTGTTGAAATGTTTACACTTGTTACAGAATATTTCCGTTTTGGACTTTTTTGTATTGGATGTTTATCTTTATTTTTGCACATTTTAAAGCAAAATAAGCAATACTTTTACTTTTGAAATGCTTATACTATTCCAGAATATTAAGATTTGCACTGGATGTTTACTTTTATATTTGCACATTAAAAAGCAAATAAGCTACTTTTAATTTTGTTAAATGTTAAAAGTTTTAAATGTTTACATTGTTACAGAATATTTTGTCATGTTGTTGTCAATGTTGACTGACTAGTGGCCATACTTTTTTTTTTGTAAATAAAAGCCATGCCTTTTGAAAAAACTGGCCTACATTTATTTTTTCCTCTTCATTTTAAATTAAAAAAAAAAAATCGGTAAAAGGAAAAATAATCTATAGATTAATCGAAAAAAAGAATCTATAGATTAACCGATTAATCGAAAAAATAATCTATAGATTAATCGATAGAAAAATAATCGTTAGCTGCAGCCCTAATATATATATACTTTTTTTTTTTTTTAAAGGACCTTATTTTCACCATACCTGGTTGTCCAAATTAAACGATAACAAAAGCAGACACTTAATTTAACCACAGCAATAAACACATTTTCTTAACTGCGCTTTTGTTTGAGTTTTGTTTCTTCCTTTCCATTCACGGGTTCTCCAGCTGGATTTCCTCCTCCACATTGTTGAGCACATCCTGGTAGGGGCCCACCGCTGTCTTGGAGTGATCGATCTGATCGTATATGGCGCAACACTCTTCCAGATTGAGGCCCTGGGGATGAATAAGTTAAGAGCGGGTTACAAACAACAAGTCGTAAGAGCATAGAAAAAATGATGAAAGACCAAAAAATACATTTGTATTGATTGAAATAATGTTTGGAATTATTCTTATTATTCCTTTGGCTATTATACCAAAGTAATTGTGAATTTTCATTATTGTTTATCATTGCATTAACAGTTTAATAGAAGATCACAGAATTGTTCCATATCTAAAAAGTTCTTATTTTGGCCTTTAATTTGAGGTATGACTCGATACAGTTTGTCCGAAATACATTTTTGACCTTGCTACGATCACGATTTTTGCAACATTTACACAGAGGCCTAGAAGGCGCTAACTTTCCAATGTATTTTAAGCGTTATATCCCGCCCTCTTACGGCTTCTACGACGTAATGACGTAACTACCTCCGTATGTAACATGTGCACGCGCATTAGCTTTGGGTGTTGTTAGCTAATGATAGCGCTTTGGATAGCTAGCGTTAGCTGTCATTGATTGTAAATTCCATCATAACAACAACATATTTTGTTCGGGCCGGGTAAAAAAATTATTTTATAAACTTAGTAATTGTGGAAAATATAGACAGTTTTAAAACAAATGTGTTCTACAGGTGTCAAACTCAAGGCCCGGGGGCCAGACCTGGCCCGCGACATCATTTTATCTAGCCCGCAAAAACCTGGAAATTATGTATCAATAAAGTACTTAATATTTTCTCACTAAATGTAATTAATTTTTTTCATTTTGACAGAAAAAAATATATGTACCGGTACTGCTTAAAGTTTCATTGCCTTTTAAACTTTAATAGTATCCAATATTGCAACAAATATTACAGTATATTATCATACTTTCCAAACATTTTTTTGTCGAAATAAAAATACTTAACTTTACAGCAAACTACCCATCAAATTAATACAAATGACAAGAAATTGTATGTTGTTCTTTACAGCATATTACAGTAAAGTGAAAAATAAAATACTATTTTTTGCGTTAAAATTCTGTTGAGTGAGCTGCCAGTTTTTGACTGTAAAATCTACGGTTGTGGTTTGTAACGGTGTATTACTGTAAATGGAAAAATGGTACATTTGTCTTTATGGTAGAAAAATTGGCAGCTAAGTTGCCAGAATAAAAAAAAGAACTTGTACTGTTTTTCCATAAACAATATAATGTTGTAAAAACCAATGTCAATTTAACACAAAAATTCTGGCAACGAAGCTGCCAGCTTTTTCCGTAAAAATCCCCCCAAAAAACAGTGAATAATAAATAAGAATAATAATAATAATATATTTTATTTGTAAAAGCACTTACATTGAGCAAACAACCTCAAAGTGCTACAGTGCATTAAAAAATAAATAAATAGAATAAAAAAATTAAAAAAACAACAACGCGAGAACCACAAATAGCTGCCCCCATTAAGTAAAATAAATAGTAAAAAAATAGTGGAACAGTGGTACTGTTTATTCCATTTACCGTAAAATGTTGTAAAAAAATAAACACTATATTTTACAATAAAATTTAGTAAATGTAAAGTTTTTACTGTAAAATCGACAGTCTACTTAAAACGATTTATATAATTAATAATGAAATCCAGAGGCAAATTCCTACATTATTCACTGTTACATGTGGCCCTCTGATGGCAGCCATAACTGCCATGTGGCCCTCAATGAAAACCACTTTGACATCCCTGTGTTAATAAACCATTGACAATAACTACAGTATAAGCGAGTCGGTGGTGTTCTTGTTATTTTATCGTTTGCTTAAGTTTGTAAGTGGTTTCTTGCACTTGCATTATGTAAATAAAAGAAAGACCTGATAGATGTTCTCCTCTTCCCTCCTGGCCTTTGTCTTCTGCAGCGCACTGAGTTGCTTTGACTGGGATAAAAAAAAGAAGTGCCCTTCAGATTCTTCACTTAAAACATGCTAAAAGTGGTCCAGGCAGGCTCATACATTGAATGAAAGCAGTCAAAAGTTTAGAGACAACTTCTCATTGAATAGCATGAGAAAGTGTCTTTCCAGTCGACTACGAGTGGGACCAGAGTTACTGTGGACAAAGCAAAAACTAGTCTTAGTCAAATTTCAATTTGTCATATTTAAAATTATATATATATATAGTTTTAAAATAAAAAAGTAGTAGTTTAAAAAAGTATGTATACTTTACACAGTCATCGGTCTTATAGGCTATAATTTCTTATAATAATTATATATATATTCTCTTCATAATAATACAATAATAGTATATTGTTTAGTGTCATTTTACATGTTTTATTTGATTTGTTGATGACAATAAAGCAGTCTATTCTTGTTTTCTTCTTATAGAAAACTAAAAATTAATTATTAAAATAAATTAAAAATATATGCTTGTTATTTTTATGTCAATTTGTATTTACTTTTTATATTTATTTTAATTTTGTTTATAGTATTACTGGTGTTTTCTTAAAAATGCAAATAAAAGTATTGTTTTTATTTTATTTCATTGTTCTGTTTTCATTTAATGTTAGTTGTATTTATTATTTGTTTCATAAAAAAAACTTATGGTATTTTCATTCAATTAAAATAAAGAAATGTGTCTAATGTATTTAGATTAGTTTTTTTCCCCAATATTAGTAGTAGTAAAAATACAAATAAATTAATATAATCATATTTTCTTGTCATTTCTTTTAATTTTTTAATGTATGATTGAATTCATTTTCATCATAATGATTTTTTTTAAATAACAAAAAAATGGAATTTGTCCCATTTGATTTTTTGTGTTTTTGTTCCATTATTACCATTAGTAGTAGTAAAAAAACAACAAATAAATACATACAATTAATATATTCTTTATTGTCAATTTGAATTTATTATACATGGGGCGGTATGGCGTAGTGGGTAGAGTGGCCGTGCCAGAAACCTGAGGGTTGCAGGTTCGCTCCCTGCCTCTTGACATCCAAATCGCTGCCGTTGTGTCCTTGGGCAGGACACTTCACCCTTGCCCCCGGTGCCGCTCACACTGGTGAATGAATGATGAATGAATGATAAGTGGTGGTCGGAGGGGCCGTAAGCGCAAACTGGCAGCCTCACTTCCGTCAGTCTACCCCAGGGCAGCTGTGGCTACAAATGTAGCTTACCACCACCAGGTGTGAATGATTGATGGAGTCCCACTTCTCTGTGAGCGCTTTGAGTATCTAACAATAGAAAAGCACGCTATAAAATCTAATCCATTCTTATTAAATTGTATTTTTATCATGTTTTTTAATATCAAAAAATGAAGTTTGTTTAATTTTAATTCATTTGTCTTTTATTTTTTTATCACTTTTACCAATACTATTAGTGGTAAAATCTAAATAAATAATTACAATTAGCATATTATTTCTGATTATCTTTAAATAGATTATTATTACATTAGATTATTTTTATCATAATAATTTACAAAAAATGTTTCTATTTTTATTTTATTTTTTCTGATTTGTACCAATATTAGTAGTAAAAAAAATACAAATAAATGACTTCAATATTTTCTTGTCATTTTGTCTTTTAATTTGATTCATGATTGAATTCATTTTTATCATAATGATTTTTTTTAGATAACAAAAAATTGATTTTATTTTATTTGTGTTTTTGTTTCATTATTACCCTTAGTAGTAGTAAAAAACTACAAATAAATAAATACAATTAATATGTTCTTTCTTGTCAATTTTAATTAATTATAAATGTTATTTTTATCATGTTTTTTAATAACAAAAAATGAAGTTTGGTAAAAAAAAGACAAATTATTTAAAATTAAACACTTTTACCAAAGCTAGTAGTAGTAACATACAAATAAATAATTACAATTAACATATTATTTCTGATTATCTTTAATTAGATTATTATTACATTACATTATTTTTATCACATCATAATCATTTACGAAAAAATTGTCTATTTTATTTCTGATTTGTACCAATATTATTAGTAAACAAAATACAAATAAATGAATATAATATTTTCTTGTAATTTCTTCTTTTAATTTGATTTATAATTGAATACATTTTTATCATAATGATTTGTTTTGAATAAGAAAAAAATTGAGTTTGTCCCATTTGATTTTATTTGTGTTTTTGTTCCATTATTACTATTAGTAGTAGTAAAAAAAAAATAAAATAAATAAATACATACAATTAACATATTCTTTCTTGTCAATTTGAATGTATCATTGATTTTATTTTTATCATGTTTTTTAATAACAAAAAATGAATTTTTTTTTACCAAAAAGGGACAAGCGGTAGAAAATGGATGGATGGATGGGTGGGTGGAAATTTGTTTAATTTGAATTAATTTGTCTTTTTGGTTGGTTTTTTTTTTACCACTTTTACCAATACTAGTAGTAGTAAAATATAAATAAATAATTACAATTAACAAATTATTTCTGATTATCTTTAATTACATTAGATTATTTTTATCATAATAATTTACAAAAAAATTGTCTATTTTTTTATTTAGTTTTTGTACCAATATTAGTAGTAAAAAAATACAAATAAATGAATATAATAATATTTTCTTGTAATTTTTTCTTTTAATTTAATTTATTATTGAATCCATTTTTATAATAATGATTTGTTTTAAATAACAAAAAAAAGGAATTTGTCCCATTTGATTTTATTTGTGTTTTCGTTCCATTATTACCATTAGTTGTAGTAAAAAACCCAACAAATAAATAAATACAATTAACATATTCTTTCTTGTCGATTAGAATTTATCATTGATGTTATTTTTTATCATGTTTTTTAATAACAAAAAATGAAATTTGGTTAATTTTAATTAATTTGTCTTTTTTTTTTTTTACTACTTTTACCAATACTAGTAGTAGTAAAATATAAATAAATAATTACAATAAACATATTAATTTTGATTATCTTTAATTAGATTATTATTACATTAGATTAGTTTTATCATAATAATTTACAAAAAAATTGTCTATTTTTTATTTAGTTTTTGGTTTCGTACCAATATTAGTAGTAAAAAAAATATATATATAATATTTTCTTGTCATTTTTTTCTTTAAGTTTGATTTATTATTGAATTAATTTTTATCATAATGATTTGTTTTAAATAACAAAAAAAAGGAATTTGTCCCATTTGATTTTATTTGTGTTTTTGTTACATTATTACCATTAGTAGTCGTAAAAAAACAACACATAAATAAATACAATTAACATATTTTTTCTTGTAAATTGTATTTTTATCATGTTGCGGAAGACTTGCTCTTCCAAGTTCTTCAGACCACCAATTACGGACATGACCGCCTCGTTCATCTTTCTGAACAATGATTTATTTTGCAATAAATGTTTTTTTGTGTTCGTTTTCAGTCATTTTTTTGTCCGTCTCGCCCTCACTCTCGTTCGTGCTCGGGTTTTCTCTCCACCATCATCTTTAACAGAGCGACCGGTGATTAGATAAGCCAACCCAGGTGTGCCATCTACGCACCTGTCGCTAATCTCGAAACCGGTCCTGGAACACCCCGCTTCGCTGCAGGTCCGCAGGCCACGCCCCCCCACACATGTTTAATAACAAAAAATTAGATTTGTTTAATTTATCTTTTTTTTTTTTTAACCACTTTTACCAATAATAGAAGTAGTAAAATATAAATAAATAATTACAGTTAACATATTATTTCTGATTATTTTTAATTAGATTATTTTTATCATAATATTTAACAAAAAAAATGGTTTATTTGAATTTTATTTCTGATTTGTACCGATAGTAGTAAAAAAAAAAAAAAAAAATTAACCTTTTATTTATTGTCATTTTTTTTATTTCGATTTGTTACTAATGTTATTATAATGATTTTAAAAAAAAACATTACTGTAAAAAAAAAAAAAAAACATCACACAAATGGCCTCTGTGGTGGACGTCGGACACTTCTAATCTACTATGTTAACCACATTGATAAACTATGGAATTTAGCCATGACTCCACACTACATTTGTCACAAAAATGCATCCATGCTGACCTTAAAGAGGAGAGCGACTGAAGGCACGAGGACACAAAGGAAAAGCAAAAGTCCCTCTGCCATCAGGATGTTGTTTTTGGTCTTTTCGCTGAGGTTTATTGTCTTCTTCAGCGGCTCTGGAAGACGCACAAAAGTTGTGAAATGGTTGCGTCATCATCAACTTAGAACAAGGTCCATGAATGAACAATTGCTAGTTAGCTAAATCTTATTGCAATCATAATCCCCCTTTTTTTTTTTTTTTTAGCTTGTTTCACATCTGCACTTAATGAGATTAGGCTGGAAAAAAAGATTATTCCACTGTGAGAACAGCCTCCGCTTATCAGGCCGTGAAAGGAGATAACAACACATGAACTCAAGGATGTCCAAAGTGCGGCCCGCAGCTACATTTTTAACGGTCCGCTGCATTTTTCAACTTAAAAAACCCCCCAAAAACATAAAAAGTGGAATAAAAAGAGCAACCAGGTGAAATGTAACGAGAAAATGTTGCAATATTGACACTAATTGCACAAAATTGTCATTGCTCAAAAAAGAATGAAAACATAAATGGACAAATTTGAAGTTGGTCAATAGATTTAAGCACTGAAAGTAAAAATTATATATATTGAATTACAAAACCCAAAACCAGTGAAGTTGGCACGTTGTGTAATTCGTAAATAAAAACAGAATACAATGACTTGCAAATCCTTTTCAACTTATATTCAATTGAATAGACTGCAAAGACAATATTTTGCAAATATTAGCTCATTTGGAATTCCATGCCTGCAACATGTTTCAAAAAAGCTGGCACAAGTGGCAAAAAAGACTGAGAACGTTGAGGAATGCTCGTCAAACACTCATTTGGAACATCCCACGGGTGAACAGGCTGATTGGTAACAGGTGGGTGCCATGATTGGGTATAAAAGCAGCTTCCATGAAATGCTCAGTCATTCACGAACAAGGACGGGGCGAGGGTCACCACTTTGTCAACAAATGCGTGAGCAAATTGTTTAAGAACAACATTTCTCAACCAGCTATTGCAAGGAATTTAGGGATTTCACCATCTACGGTCTGAAAAATCATCAAAAGGTTCAGAGAATCTGGAGAGATCACTGCAAGGCTGGATACCAACATTGAACGCCCGTGACATTCGATCAACCAGGCGGTACTGCATCAAAAACCGACATCAGTGTGTAAAGGATATCACCACATAAACACTTCAGAAAACCAATAACATTAGCTACAGTTTGTCGCTACATCTGTAAGTGCAAGTTAAAACTCTATGCAAAACGAAAGCCATTTATCAACAACACCCAGAAACGCCGCCAGCTTCGCTGGGCCTGAGCTCCTCTAAGATGGACTGATGCAAAGTGTAAAAGTGTTCTGTGGTCTGACGAGTCCACATTTCAAATTATTTTTGGAAACTGTGGACGTCGTGTCCTCTGGACCAAAAAGGAAAAGAACCATCCGGATTGTTATAGGTGCAAAGTGTAAAAGGCAGCATGTGTGATGGTATGGGGGTGTATTAGTGCCCAAGACATGGGTAACTTACACATCTGTGAAGGCACCATTAATGCTGGAAGGTACATACAGGTTTTGGAGCAACATATGTTGCCATCCAAGCAACGTTACCATGGACGCCCCTGCTTATTTCAGCAAGACAATGCCAGGCCACGTGTTACATCAACGTGGTTTCATAGTAAAAGAGTGCGGGTACTAGACTGGCCTGCCTGTAGTCCAGACCTGTCTCCCATTGAAAATGTGTGAAGCCTAAAATAGCACAACGGAGACCCCCGGACTGTTGAACAACTTAAGCTGTACATCAAGCAAGAATGGGAAAGAATTCCACCTGAGAAGCTTCAAAAATGTGTCTCCTCAGTTCCCAAACGTTTACTGAGTGTTGTTCAAAGGAAAGGCCATGTAACACAGTGGTGAACATGCCCTTTCCCAACTACTTTGGCATGTGTTGCAGCCATGAAATTCTAAGTTAATTATTATTTGCAAAAGAAAAATAAAGTTAATCATCAAATATGTTGTCTTTGTAGCATATTCAACTGAATATGGGTTGAAAAGGATTTGCAAATCATTGTATTCCATTTATATTTACATCTAACACAATTTCCCAACTCATATGGAAACGGGGTTTGTACATTGTATTGGTTTTGGACATGAAAAATATTAAAATTAAAATGGCCCCATGCTTTTGATTTTCAGTGTGTGGCCCTCAGTGGAAAAAGGTTGGACACCCCTTCATTAGCTCAACTACTTTTACGTAGTGTGTCTTTAACAGGATTTATGTGGACGACACTTCAGTTTAACCAGCCTCTACTTCTACATAGCGTGTCTTTAACAGGATTTATGTCTTACGCCGCTTAGACGTGTTTGTCGTGCAAGCGAGCTTACCGTAGACCTGCAGGTAGGTGCCGTGCGTGATGACATCAGTGGCGTTGAGCCGGCAGCGGTACAGCCCGCCGTCGCTCAGCCGGGCCTTGGTCAGCATCAGGGTGCCGCAGGTGACGCCGCGATAGATTCTGTGGCCCGCGGTCACCATGTCCGACGCCACCACAGGATTCGGGCCTGAGGCGGCGTCTTCCTTGATCCAGGCGGTTCGGACCGAGTCCTGGTCGGTCCCGAAGCAGCACTCCAGGACGGCGGTGTGAAAGAGTCGGACCCTCAGCCAAGGCCTGTCCGCCTCGATGCTCACCTTCCCAGCTGCAAAGACCACTACGCAGGAAGCACACCTCATTAATGACACAGCTTACATCTGACCCAGTAAAAATGCCACACCCTGCACTTTATAATGATTGCATGAGATGAAAATAGTAAACAATAGACGCACCTCATCTTAAAGTTGTTGTGTTTCTAACTAAAAAGAAAAAAAAAAAAAAAATGCTATATTAGACATGTCGTTTAGAGCAGTGTTTTTCAACCACTGTACACTAGTGTGCCGTGGGAGATTATCTAATTTCACCTATTTGGGTTAAATATATTTTTTGCAAGCCAGTAATTATAGTCTGCAAATGATGTGTTGTTGCTGAGTGTCGGTGCTGTCTAGAGCTGGGCAGAGTAACCGTGTAATACTCTTCCATATCAGTAGGTGGCAGCAGGTAGCTAATTGCTTTGTAGATGTCGGAAACAGCGGGAGGCAGTGTGCAGGTAAAAAAGTGTCTAATGCTTAAACCAAAAATAAACAAAAGGTGAGTGCCCCTAAGACAGGGGTCGGCAACCCAAAATGTTGAAAGAGCCATATTGGACCAAAAATACAAAAACAAATCTGTCTGGAGCCGCAAAAAATTAAAAGCCATATTACATAAAGATAGTGTGTCATGAGATATAAATTGAATTAAGGCTGAAACGACGCGTCGACGTAGTCGACGTCATCGGTTACGTAAATACGTCGACGCCGTTTTTGTGCGTCGGCGCGTCGCATATTTACGTCACACTACTGTCATGGCGGAGCGCAAAGCAGACGATGCGAGCGAGGGGAAAAAAGCACGCCAAAAGTCGTCAAAAGTGTCGGAGTATTTCAATAAACGGCCTAATAATGTTGTTGTATGCACACTGTGTCGAGCGGAAATGGCCTATCATAGCAGCACAACGGCTATGAACGAACATTTGAAAAGAAAACCCCCGACAGCGTTCTTGCCATCACCATCAACAAGTCAATCGTCCGCGTGCGTATACGTTGTCATCATTACACAAAAACATGAATGTGTCATTTGTATCTGCGTTGTAAATTCATAAACTAAAGCACCGTTTGCTCTGAAAGGCGCGTTTGGCGTGCCTGTTCAGTGTTTACAAAGACGCGCTCCTCTTTAACGCTGTGGAGAGGCGGCGGCGGCGAGCGAGCGGCGAGGCAGGGCGCGCCGGGAGCGACGCTGCAAGAGACAGGGGACGACGAGCGGGCGAGGAAGAGGAGCTGAAAAGCGAGGAAAGAAAGAGAAAAGAGTTGGAAGAGAAAAGACTTTGTGTAAAATTAAAAGATTGTAAACCTGGCAAAGCCGTCTGGCGTTCAGTCTGTCGGTCCTGAAAGAACCCCACGGCACAAGACGTGTCACAAACGCTAACGTTAATTAGTTGTGCAAATACCTTTTACAACATTAACAGTTACATATACTATGTACAAACCAACAATTAACTTTCACTTTAATCATACTATCATTGTTGTGTTATTAAGCAAAATAAGCAATACTTTACACTGTACACTTTTTTGTATTGGATGTTTAGCTTTATTTTTGCACATTTTAGCAAATAAGCAATACTTTTACTTTTGTTGAAATGTTTACACTTGTTACAGAATATTTCCGTTTTGCACTTTTTTGTATTGGATGTTTATCTTTATTTTTGCACATTTTAAAGCAAAATAAGCAATACTTTTACTTTTTAAATGCTTATACTATTCCAGAATATTAAGATTTGCACTGGATGTTTACTTTTATATTTGCACATTAAAAAGCAAATAAGCTACTTTTAATTTTGTTAAATGTTAAAAGTTTTGAATGTTTACATTGTTACAGAATATTTTGTCATGTTGTTGTCAATGTTGACTGAGTGGCCATACTTTTTTTTTTGTAAATAAAAGCCATGCCTTTTGAAAAAACTGGCCTACATTTATTTTTTCCTCTTCATTTTAAATAAAAAAAATAATCGGTAAAAGGAAAAATAATCTATAGATTAATCGAAAAAAATAATCTATAGATTAACCGATTAATCGGAAAAATAATCTATAGATTAATTGATAGAAAAATAATCGTTAGCTGCAGCCCTAAATTGAATTAAGAGGACTTAAAGGAAACTAAATGAGCTCAAATATAGCTACAAATGAGGCATAATGATGCAATATGTACATATAGCTAGCCTAAATAGCATGTTAGCATCGATTAGCTTGCAGTCATGCAGTGACCAAATATGTCTGATTAGCACTCCACACAAGTCAATAACATCAACAAAACTCACCTTTGTGCATTCACGCACAACGTTAAAAGTTTGGTGGACAAAATGAGACAGAAAAAGAAGTGGCATAAAACACGTCCTCGAAAGTCGGAGAAGGTTATACATGTAAAGAAACTACGGTGAGTTCAAGGACCGCCAAAATTAGTAGGACAAAACGGCGCTCGCCAAATACTCGAATCAGTGAAGCATGTTTAATATAAACAGTGTGATTTATAACAATTAGGGAGGTTTGTGTCATGTTTGTCCTCCTACAGAAACCATATTAAAACAAAAAATAGATTTTTTTCCCCTCATCTTTTTCCATTTTTCATACATTTTTGAAAAAGCTCCGGAGAGCCACTAGGGCGGCGCTAAAGAGCCGCATGCGGCTCTAGAGCCGCGGGTTGCCGACCCCTGCCCTAAGAAAAGGCATTGAAGCTTAGGGAAGGCTATGCAGAACGAAACTAAAACGGAACTGGCTACAAAGTAAACAAAAACAGAATGCTGGACGACAGCAAAGACTTACTGTGGAGCAAAGACTTACTGTGGAGCAAAGACTTACTGTGGAGCAAAGACGGCGTCCACAATGTACATCCGAACATGACATGACGATCAACAATGTCCCCGCAAAGAAGGATAAAAAAAAACCTGAAATATTCTTGATTGCTAAAACAAAGTAGAAGCGGGAAATATCGCTCAAAGGAAGACTACAGGAAAATACCAAAAAAAGAGAAAAAGCCACCAAAATAGGAGTGCAAGACAAGAACTAAAACACTACATAGGAAATAGCAAAAAAGTCCAAATAAGTCAGGGTGTGATGTGACAGGTGGTGACAGTACACCTACTTTGAGACAAGAGCTATAGTGATGCATGCTTGGTTATGCTTTAAAGTCATATCCAACAATTACGACAACTAATTTTTATTGTCAACTGAGTTTTGTTTTTTAATGATTTCTGCGGGTGGTGTGCCTGCGCATTTTTTCAACGCAAAAAAAATGTGCCTTGGCTCCAAAAAAGGTTGAAAAACACTGATTTAGACTATTGTAATTCTCTCCGGGCTTCCCAAAAAGAAAAATAGAATGCCAACGATTATTACAAAATGCTGACGAGGACCAGAGGGCCGGCGCACATTACACCAGTTTTAAAAGTCGCTGCATTGGCTTGCATCTGCTTAAGGGTCGATTTTAAAGTTGTGTTATTCAGTTTCGGTTTGTTTATTGAGTAGTCAGTTCCATATCATACATGTAGTACATCATATCAAAAGTTGACATACACTTGTTAAGAACATAATGTCATGGCTGTCTTGACTTTCCAATCATTTCTACAACTCTTATGTTTTTGTGATAGTGATTGGAGCACATACTTGTTGCTCACAAAAAACATTCATGAAGTTTGCTTCTTTTATAAATCTACTGAAAATCTGACCACAGAACTTTCCTCCGGAAGGTCTTATCTTTGTCCATGTGATGTCAGGTGAAACACAAATTGAGCTGTTTGGCCACAATACCCAGCAATATGTTTGGAGGAGAAAAGGTGAGGCCTTCAATCCCAGGAACACCATCCCTACCGTCAAGCATGGTGGTGGTAGTATTATGCTCTGGGCTTGTTTTGCTGCCAATGGAACTGGTGCTTTACAGAGAGTAAATGGGACAATGAAAAACATCCAAATTCTTCAGGACAACCTAAAATCGTCAGCCCGGATGTTGGGTCTTGGGCGCAGTTGGGTGTTCCAACAGGACAATGACCCCAAACACATGTTAAAATATTGTAAAGGAATGGCTAAATCAGGCTAGAATTAAGGTTTTAGAATGGCCTTCCCAAAGTCCTGACTTAAACGTGTGGACAAAAAAATATATATATTAAATTAAACATGGAAGAAGTATACATTGTTTGAATCCCACCTCTTTTACATCGTTAACTTTAATAACATCCAGTTTCTTCTGAACCACATTTATCTGGATTTACATAACTCCATAAATAATGTGTTTACCTCAATAAATCATGAAGTACATTCATACTCACATTCAAAAAAAAAATCCTAAACCGAACCAAAATACTAAACTAAACTTTTCTCCACAAAACTGAAAAAGTGGCTTAAGGAAAATCCAAAGTGTGAGCAATAGAACTGGGTGTAGTATGGGGCTAGGGATGATGTTTGAAACCGGTTCTCCCGGTTGTTCGATAAGAAAATAACCGATTCCATGGACTCGAATCGCTTTTTGAGAACCGGTTCCCGTTATTGAGGCCACTATAGTAAAGAAAAAGAGTTGGTTCTTTATTCGAATCCCTGGGAACGAATCCCGTCCCACAGGAAATGCCCTGTGGGACATCACAGGAAATGATGTAGCTCAGTCTAATGACTGAGCTATGTAATTTTCACCTAATTCTACATTAAGCAGATGAGTAGAGAAGTTCTTAAATACATTATTAATCTCAAGAACATCAGTGTTTATACGTGAATTCGTTTGAATCTGCGGAATATAAGGGGATACTGATATCTGGTGTAGTTAATAATAATAATAACTGGGATTTATATAGCGCTTTTCTAAGTACCCAAAGTCGCTTTACATGTAGTTGATGGGTTAGTAGTCTCTTTATCGCCATGTTCAAAGAATTGGGATCTTTAACATAGCCATGTGTTTAGTACCATGGTCTGTCGTAAGAACATCAAGCTCTGCCTGTAGAAAGAGCCTTTCCTTATAAACGTTTGGATTCAAGGAGATATATATTTATTCTTCCTGAGTTTTTGTCTCATAATTTGTATAGGAGATTATCTCCCCCCAATGTATGGCTTATGCACTTCCCAGAGTACTGAGGCCGACAACCCGGGGGTCTTGTTCAAGAGTACAAAGAAGTAAGTCTATTTGACGCGAGACAAAATCCACAAAGTCCTAATTTAAAAGTAATCGAGAGGAGGGATGATACTCAAAACCGATTTCCCCGGTTGTTCAATAAGAAAAGAACCGAGTCCTCAGACTCGAATCCCTTTTTGAGAACCGGTACCCGTTATCGAGACCACTATAGTAAAGAAAAAGAGTTGGTTCTTTAATCGAATCCCTGGGAACGAATCCCGTCCCACAGGAAATGCCCTGTGGGACATCACAGGAAATGACTTAGCTCAGTCATTAGACTGAGCTATGTAATTTTCACCTATGGTGATCACAGAGACAGTTTGTTTTTGTGTTACTATATATATTTGTTTTTCTGAAAAATCCCACTTAATATACTTTGGGTAACAACAGTCAATATATATATATATATTTTTTTTTTTTTTTTTTTTTTAGGAGGGTAACAGTCAATATTTATTTCTTTATTTTATTTTATTTTTTTCTTATAAAATAAAAGTGAGCTTTTGATAAACCAAATACTGTGTTTTTTCCATATACAACAACCTATCTGGATTCCATAAGAGAATCGATAAGGAATCGGTTTGATAAGAGGATTCGATAATGGGCTCGAACTCGATAATTTCTTATCAAACATCATTCCTATATGGGGCCAATTATTTTTT
This sequence comes from Nerophis lumbriciformis, assembly GCF_033978685.3. Classification (NCBI taxonomy): domain Eukaryota; kingdom Metazoa; phylum Chordata; class Actinopteri; order Syngnathiformes; family Syngnathidae; genus Nerophis; species Nerophis lumbriciformis. The sequence goes on from NC_084551.2 coordinate 510,478, forward strand.
ATTTTTTACTTGTCTTAATCTTTTTGTGTGTGTTTTTTTTCCCACTTTTCCCAACTTTTCTTTAAAAGCCCAACCAGGGACGAGGGTTCCAAATGAGTCTGATGTACTTTGACATGAGTTACCTATGAGTAGCAATGTTTCATTGTACTGTGCCTGTCAAGTAAATGAATACAAATAAAACTACATCCGTACAGTTTGTTAAAAATGCTCAATGTTGGAACAGAGTTTGAGTTCATCGCTCAGGCTGTTCCATGTTTTCTCCCCACAGACTGAGACACAAAAACTTTTCCTTCTTCCAAGTGCTAAAGTGTGTTTATATTTTGCCGTCCTCCACATCTCTTTCTGTGAATACACTTTGAATAATTGCAGGTAATTCTGCCTCTGGTCTTTAATGTTTACCAAACACCAGAACAAAGACTCAGGTTGAGGCCACTATGGGGGTTTAATCACCAAAATGATTCCCGGGCGAAGCCACCGCTGCTGCCCACTGCTCCCCTCACCTCCCAGGGGGTGATCAAGGGTGATGGGTCAAATGCAGAGAATAATCTCGCCACACCTAGTGTGTGTGTGACAATCATTGGTACTTTAACTTTAACTTTTAACTATGGCCCCCACCTTTGGAACAGCCTGCTGGAGAGCCTCAGGACTGCAGACACTGTTGCTATTTTTACTTTTTTTATTTTTAAAGGTTAGAGGCCCACCTTTTTAATCTGGCTTTTTACTAATCATTTTAAACTCTACTTAGGTTCTTAATTTGTATTCTAGCCTAATTTAATTATTCTATTATTTTTTTATTTATTGCTGTTATTATGACTATTATTCTTAGCATTTTATGTTTTTATTAATTTGTTATTTATATTATATTTAGAATATTATTTTATACATTATGGTGATTCTAGTTATTCCAGTGTGGACGCCTCAAAGGTGGCGTTTTTCCGCAATCCCCCACTGACATGTCTTGTTATTGATTTTTTTCCTTTCAATGTCATTTAAAGCATTTTGTGGTACAACTCCCCTGCGTATGACAAGTACTGTACAAAAACATTTTCATTGATGGATTGAACAGAAAAAAAAACTCCTTTTTTTTTTTTTTTTTTTTGATGAATGCAATATTTAAAACTTTTTGAAAATATTTTATACTATTTCTTTAAGCCAATGAGTAAATATGGTAATAAAATATATATTATAATATATAAAACATATATTATATATATTATACAATATAATTATATATAAATACACACAGTTATATGTATATACATACATACATACACACATATATATCCACACATATACATATACATATATATATACACACGTGTATATATATATATATGTATATATATATATATATATATATATATATATATATATACACGTATATATATACATGTATATATATACATACATCAGGGCCGGCCCATGGCATAGGCCGTATAGGCAAATGCTAAGGGCGCCGTCCATCAGGGGGCGCCACGCCAGTGCCACAAATGTTGGAGAAAAAAAAAAAAAAAGTTGGTACTATTATTTCTAAATACAAAAAATAATCCCACGTTAATTAAAATGCAAAGTAAAGCCTATTTAATAGAAATATTATTTGTTACAACATTACGCCCCCCCTCTCCCCCGCACGGTGCGCCCCCTCCCTTCCCGTATCATGACTCTTTTTGGACGTCACCACATCAAAAAATCAACACAAGATGTCAAAACGGCCAAAACTGTCAGGTGCCCAGGGAAGAAAAAAGAGAAAAGAAGAGGAGGAGAAACGAGAAAAGACAGAGGTAGCAGGTAGGTAACGTTAGCCTACATGAAATTATTTGTCTGTTACAGAATGTGATAGTAACCTGGCTTTTTAGCATTAAGCTAATGTTACATGATTCGGCAATTGCTAATCAATAAATAGCTAGTTCTGTTTTAACGTCGGGTTAATATTGTGGAGGGGGCTAAATTGTTATGGAAAATAATAATGTAACGTTAGGTAATTACAGTACTCCCACCTTACATTCCTCAGGGACATTTGTATTAGATCTTTTAAGCAGGTGTTTTTTGTTTACATTGTTATTGCCTTCTGGTTAGCTAATGTTTGCCCTGCAGGTAATAGTCACTTTTCCACCCCTTTATATATTAGGTATAGTTGTAAGCCTAGTTGTTAAAGTGCACATCATTAATGTAAATTAAGCAATATGTGTGTAAAAAATATTGTATTTCATATATTCATTTTTTATTTTTTGCATTCATTTATTTATTCATATTTTTTTTATCTTGTTAACTATTCTGATTGTTAATTTGCTTTCTTTAAGTAAAAAAAAAGGTCAAAGACAAAGCTATTCGGTTTCTTGTGAGTATATACACTTCACTGCCGATGTGGGGGGGCGCCACCTAAAATCTTGCCTAGGGCGCCAGATTGGTTAGGGCCGGGCCTGACATACATACATATATATGTATATATATATATATATATATATATATATATATATATATATATATATATATATATATATATATATATATATATATATATACATCCATATATATATATATATATATATATATATATACACACACATATATATATATATACACACACATATATATATACACACACACACACATATATATATATTTATACACATATATATATATACACACATATATATTACACACACATATATATATATATAAATAAATACATACATACATACATATATATATATATGAAGTGAAGTGAATTATATAGCGCTTTTCTCTAGTGACTCAAAGCGCTTTACATAGTGAAACCCAATATCTAAGTTACTTTTAAACCAGTGTGGGTGGCACTGGGAGCAGGTGGGTAAAGTGTCTTGCTCAAGGACACAACGGCAGTGACTAGGATGGCGGAAGCGGGGATTGAACCTGCAACCCTCAGGTTGATGGCACGGCCACTCTACCAACCAAGCTATACCGCCCCCATATATATGTGCATATATATATATATATATATATATATATATATATATATATATATATATGTGCATATATATATATATATATATATATATATATATATATATATATATATATATATATGCAGCTGAGATAGGCTCCAGCACCCCCAAAAAGGGACAAGCGGTAGAAAATGGATGGATAAATATATATATATATATACATATATATATATATATATATTACAATCAAATGTGTATATATAATAAAATATTAATAAAGACACATCTTTATGAATTAGTAGTTTAGATAAGTGCTTAAAACAAAAATGTAAAACAAAATAGTGTTTTGTGCCACATGACTTGGAGCTATTCAGTGAAGTGAATTATAATGAAAGATATAATTTATTATAAAAAAAAATAATTAGAATTTAAAAACATCATCATCTATTTCATGACTATAATTTATAAACAAATAAATGTAGTGGACCATACAGTTTTGTCAGCCAATCAGCAATGAAAAATACTTTCTGTATTGCACATAAAATGATATATTAAAAAGACAAAATAAATGAATCTATTAATGATGTAGGCTCCAACACCATGTGACTTGGCCAACCGCTTTTCCAATAGAACTTGAAATAGGAGATACGTCACTAAAAAGCTTTGTTCTGTCTTTGGTGTGTTTTCTAAAGTCTATATTGTAATTGTCTTATAAATATCCTAAACTGGTCCCAGTAGCATGACGACATGGAAGATGTGCATCAGTGCTCCAAAATGATTCATTGACATTTATATCACATGTTTGAACTATTATAAAGAAATTCAATTTAAAAAACGTGACTTACCAGCCAAGCTGCAGATGATAAAAACATGGATGGTAGTCATCTCTGTAGTGTATCAAATCCCCCTTAAAATGCTCCTCAACGCACAATAATCAGGTGTTGTGGCTGTGTGCAGTGTTGTGTTGTGACTCCAGCCTGGTGTTGTCGTTCACTGCCAGGATGCACGCTTCAGAAGGTTTCTTGCATTTGCATGAACAAAAACAGCAGCATGCACTTAGAAGAAAGGCCATCTTAATATCCACAAAGATCAGTTTTTACTAGAGCATGTTCTAATGCAGTACTATATTGCATGACAACATAACATTGTTTTGCTGAAATAAGCAGGGGCGTCCATGAAAAAGACGTTGCTTGGATGGCAACATATGTTGCTCCAAAACCTGTATGTACTTTTCAGCATTAATGGTGCCTTCACATACAGTATGTGTACCGTATTTTCCGCACCATAAGGCGCCCTGGGTTAAAAGCCGCGCCTTCAATGAACGGCATATTTCAAAACTTTGTCCACCTATAAGCCGCCCGGTGTTGTAAGCCGCATCTAACTGCGCTAAAGGAATGTCAAAAAAACAGTCAGATAGGTCAGTCAAACTTTAATAATATATTAAAAACCAGCGTTCTAACAACTCTGTTCACTCCCAAAATGTACGCAAATGTGCAATCACAAACATACGTATATCAACATGGACAGAGCTGCGTGAAAAAAGCCACCCGGCCTCTTCGCGTAAACTTAAACTTACCTTAACCACTCGCTCATCTTTTCTTCATCCATCCCTTCGAGTTAGCTTTTATGATGACGCCGGCTGGAAAGGTCTCTTTTGGCAAGGTCTTCCTTTTGAATATCACCATGGGTGGAAGTTTCTGGCCATTAGCATGGCAAGCTAGAACCACAGTGAAGGATGACTTCTCATTCCCTGTGGTGCGAATATTCACCGTACGTGCTCCCGTTGTATCCACAGTGCGTTCACAGGAATATCAGTTGCTGTGAAATAGTAATCCGTGTGCGGATGGAGAGATTGCGTCTTTTCATGAACCGGATCCCTGACGCTTAGTAGGAGCCATTTTGTGGTCTTTACAGATGTAAACACACAAAGGAAATGAAACGTAATATCCGCGCGCTTTTTCTTCTTCTACGCGGGCGGGTGGTTGCTTACAGTAGAAGAAGAAGCGCTTCCTGTTCTATGGGGGCGGGTGCTTACCTTGGCGGTTGCTTGCGTAGAAGAAGAAGCGCTTCCTGTTCTACCGGGAAAAAAGATGGCGGCTGTTTACCGAAGTTGCGAGATCGAAACTTTATGAAAAGGAATCGTAATATTAATCCATATATAAAGCGCACCGGGTTAAAAGCCGCACTGTCAGCTTTTGAGTAAATTTGTGGTTTTTAGGTGCGGCTAATAGTGCGGAAAATAAAAGTTACCCATGCCTTGGGCACTAATACACCCCCATACCATCTCAGATGCTGGCTTTTACACTTTGCACCTACAACAGTCCAGATGATTCTTTCCCTCAGTTTCCAAAAACAATTTGAAATGTGGACTCGTCAGACCACAGAACACTTTTACACTTTGCATCAGTCCATCTTAGATTAGCTCGGGCCCAGCGAAGCCAGCGGAGTTTCTGGGTGTTGTTGATAAATGGCTTTCGTTTTGCATAGAAAAGTTTAACTTGCACTTACAGATGTAGCGCCGAACTGTAGTTAGTGACAGTGGGTTTCTGAAGTGTTCCTGAGCCCATGTGGTGATATCCTTTACACACTGATGTCGCTTGTTGATGCAGTACCGCCTGAGGGATCGAAGGTCAGTAATATCATTGCTTACGTGCAGTGATTTCTCCAGATTCTCTGAACCTTTTGATGATATTACAGACCGTAGATGGTGAAATCCCTGAATTCCTTGCAATAGCTGGTTGAGAAATGTTGTTCTTAAACTGTTGGACAATCACGTATTTCTTCACAAAGTGGTGACCCTCGCCATCCTTGTTCGTGAATGACTGAGCATTTCATGGAATCTATTTTTATACCCAATCATGGCACCCACCTGTTCCCAATTAGCCTGTTCACCTGTGTGATGTTCCAAAAAAGTGTTTGATGAGCATTCCTCAACTTTCTCAGTCTTTTTTGCCACTTGTGCCAGTTTTTTTTCGACACATGTTGCAGGCATCAAATTCCAAATGAGCTAATATTTGCAAAAAATAACAAAGTTTTCCAGTTTGAACATTCAATATCTTGTCTTTGCAGTCTATTCAATTGAATATAAGTTGAAAAGGATTTGCAAAACATTGTATTCTGTTTTTATTTACCATTTACACAACGTGCCAACTTCACTGGTTTTGGGTTTTGTAAATATTGTCGTCATTTTTATGATGTGCGGCGGCTAACTTCTTTTTACGCTTGTGAGTCAAAACAGGAAACACAAAAGTGACGTGCGTGAGGCAGCCAAAATGTGATCATGAAATATATGTCCCAGTATATGTATTGTAAATACAACAAGTACAATTACAACCAAAAACTACATTCTGTATTTCATTTAAAAAAAAAAAATTTTTCATATTAATGTACGGAAAATGTAGTTTTACACCTTTATTAGCGTATATGATACACTTTCTGTCAGCCAATCAGCAAAAGTAATCATGAAATGTTATATATGTATTGTTAAAAATAAGAAGTATAAAAACCATGAAATACTATTATATTGTAAACTTAATTTTTCAAAATATATATATATATTTTTTTTCTGAGCCAATCAACAAAATGGTGACAATACATAAAAAAATATTTTTGCTATGGCAAGTTAACTTTTTTTTTTGTTGTTGTGGAAAAAGTGAGGGAAATCTTCAACACAACTCTTTACACTTCTGTCAGAGCATCATTAAAGTTAACACATTAATTAGGGATGTCCGATAATGTCTTTTTGCTGATATCCCGATATTGTCCAACTCTTTAATTACCGATACCGATATCAACCGATACTGATATATACAGTGGTGGAATTAACACATTATTATGCCTAATTTGGACAACCAGGTATGGTGAAGATAAGGTCCTTTTTTAAAATATTAATAAAATAAAATAAGATAAATAAATTAAAAACATAAAATAAAAAAATAAAAAGTAAAACAATATAAAAACAGTTACATAGAAACTAGTAATGAATGAAAATGAGTCAAATGAAGTGTTAAAGGTTAGTACTATTAGTGGACCAGCAATCATGTGTGCTTACGGACTGTATCCCTTGCAGACTGTATTGATATATATTGATATATAATGTAGGAACCACAATATTAATAACAGAAAGAAACAACACTTTTGTGTGAATGAGTGTAAATGTGTGAGGGAGGTTTTTTGGGTTGGTGCACTAATTGTACGTGTATCTTGTGTTTTTTATGTTGATTTAATAAAAAACAAAAAACAAAAAAAAAACATAGCGATAATAAAAAAAAAACCGATACCGATAATTTCCGATATTACATTTTAAAGCATTTATCGGCCAATAAATATCTCTAACATGAATGTTTTATTGTCTTTTTTGGCTTAATACAGGTTATATAATACAACAGTTTATTTCAACTTCCATTAGTTCTTATTGGCAAATGTGTACCAATTTTTTAAAATCAGATGTGTCAAAAAAAAAGAGTCATTGGTAAAAACAGCAAACAGATGTACTCATTTCCCCAATTTATTAAAAAAAAAAAAAAGGAACTAAAAAAAAAAAAAAAAACGTACCACAATATTTGATTTCTTTAAGTACACATCAATAAACAGCCTTAATAAAATCACAACCCAAAATACACAGTATATTTCTCACTTGCATATTAATTGCTAATAGATAGCGACAAGGTAAAGCCTACATGGCAAAGAGCGGTGTCTTATTTTGAAATCCGACACCCGGAAGCTGCTGAATAACCTCTAATGCAAGCCATTGTGTGTCACATTAGAAGGCATGTTTATATTTAACATCTGCTTGTTCCATCCACTCGATGGCTCCCTAGCAGAGAAGTGATTGACAGAATAAAACAAGGCATCTTACCAGCTCATTTGCATAGCGGACACTGCTTGGACCGAGAGAGCGAGACACAGCCAAGCGTCTTAAATACTTAGAAGATTTGTTTTAAATGCATCCCAACTGTAAGTTGTTGTTTTTTGCACTTTAACTCCCCAATATGAGAAATATTGTTCAATTGAGTATTGCAGACATTCTCTGTCTCTTTTATTTATATATTTGTTTTTTGGGGATAAAAGACAACTATTTTGGCAAACTTTTGACCTGCTCCGTAAATCAACTTGTCATCTAATGTGTGTACATCACAAGAAAACATGTCATTTTCATAACAAGCCGTCATAGCGAGTGCGTCCCATATTACACATGTTTGAACTGTCTTTTGGAAAATGTCATTTTTAAAATTGTACGTGTTTTTTGTCGACTCGCGACTCTGGCAGTCTGAGTTTGTTTGTGTAACACTTAAGGTGTGACTGAACATTTGCTATCATTTTTATTTTTATTTGGACAAATACACCACATGGTGGCGCTGTTGTCAAACAAGTGACATTTCCCGATACAAAAACACCCACCGCGACTTTGGGGTGGTTAGTCGCGTCGCCTCAAAATTTGGTACGCACCTTCGGGGGATGGACGTGCACGCGTGTGTCGGATTTGAGCAGGATTGGTTGGAAAACATGGTCGCCATCAAACAAAACGGCTTTGACCTTGGTAGCGATTATTTGCCAGTAACTCAGAGAATATTTGTCTAATGATTAGAAAATGTCTGTTTGCATTTTGACCCTCAACCCATAGGGGGTTTCAAGTGTAGACTAGAACCGTGATTCTCAAACTGTGGTACGCCGAGCAAATATTCAAACACAGTGTTACTGTTCAAACTGTGTGTAATACTACAGTGGCCAAAAATATTAAATGCAGTACAGGCCAAAAGTTTGGACACACGCGTTTTCTTTATTTTCATGACTATTTCCATTGTAGATTGTCACTGAAGGCATCACAACTATGAATGAACACATGTGGAGTTATGTACTTGACAAAAAAAAGGTGAAATAACTGAAAACATGTTTTATATTCTAGTCTCTTCAAAATAGCCACCTTTTGCTCTGATTACTTTTTCGCACACTTGTGGCATTCTCTCCATGAGCTTCAAGAGGTAGTCACCTGAAATGGTTTTCACTTCACAGGTGCGCTTGAAGCTCATGGAGAGAATGCCAAGAGTGTGCAAAGCAGTAATCAGAGCAAAGAATATAAAACATGTTTTCAGTTATTTCACCTTTTTTTTTGTTAAGTACATAACTCCACATGTGTTCATTCATAGTTTTGATGCCTTCAGTGACAATCTGCAATGTAAATAGTCATGAAAATAAAGAAAACCTGTACTGTATATTTGTTGAATTAAACCTCTGCCTTGTTTTCAATGAATACTTAGGCCTGCTGCGCTACCGTATTTTAATGTCGGTCACTGTTTTCTGAGGTGGTGCTCGGTGAAAACAGTTGGAGAAGCACTGCTCCGCTAGTGTCTTTGTTGGTACGACACACAAAAATAATAAGCATTAAAATCAAAACAAATTTGCTAACAAGTTTGGTCATTTTGCAATATTTTACATTTGTTATTTTTCTTTACAAGGGTCATTTCTGGAGATGAAATTTTGCATTGAAGCCGTTGAGGGAAAACTGGAATGCACTACTTGGCTGCAACCAGCAGAGGCGCTGTTGATCCAATCTCAACGAGAACAAAACAATCAAAAAACTAATATTGGAGTTATCAGGACTCGTCAAATGCCCTTATCTACCGTATTTTTCGGACTATAAGTCGCAGTTTATACCCAGGAGCGACTTATGTGTGAAATGATGAACACATTACCGTAAAATATCAAATAATATTATTGATGTCATTCACGTAAGAGACTAGACGTATAAGATTTCATGGGATTTAGCGATTAGGAGTGACAGATTGTATAGCATGTTCTATATGTTATAGTTATTTGAATGACTCTTACCATAATATGTTACGTTAACATACCAGTTGGTTATTTATGCCTCATATAACGTACACTTATTCAGCCTGTTGTTCACTATTCTTTATTTATTTTAAATTGCCTTTCAAATGTCTATTCTTGCTGTTGGCTTTTATCATATAAATTTCCCCCAAAAATGCGACTTATATATGTTTTTTTCCTTCTTTATTATGCATTTTCGGCCGCTGCGACTTATACTCCGGAGCGACTTATACTCCGAAAAATACGGTACAGGGATATTTCACATGTCTTTACTGTGTATATAATTGAACAGTGTTTATGTTGTGTACAAGGTGTATTTATAATATGTTGTGCAAAGGAAATTTAATATTTTTAGGAAGCTCATCTTGTATTTGACATTGGATTTTATCAAATAAATTCCCCCAAAAAATGCGACTTATATATGTTTTTTTCCTTCTTTATTATGCATTTTCGGCCGGTGCGACTTATACTCCGAAAAGTAGGGTAATATTGGTGTTATCAGGACTTGTTAAATGCCTTCCCTAATTTTTGCTATTTTTCTTGTTGTAGTTTGGCGACGGTAAAGAGCTGGCATGCAATAACAACAATAATAATAATAATAATAAGCTTAATTAACTGCACGTTTTGGTCCTGCATGCAAGCTCGGCCACAGTTGAAGAGATTATATTGTCATACACGCGACTGCAGAGTAAAAATAAAGCAGTTTGCGTGAACCGGCGCAGCACTGAGCCCCTCCAGTGAATCATTAGTTACTGTAACTACCTACTGTACGTTAACTACCTACTGTACGCTCACATTTATTCCAACACTCTAAATCTCACCGTCTCGCTACGTTCGTGGCCTGCTGCTGCCCGCCTGCTTCACCTTCTATGTTAGCCTTCGTCTCTCGGCGGGGAGGAGGGGGGGGGGGGCCCAGTGCTCCAGGAGGTCACTAAACCCCAAAAAGGAATAAATAACAGTAAATACAAACAGCAAGTCTCCAATATGAACAGATTTTTCGGCGACTATTTATAAATGTTTTCCTAGTGACCTCCTTATGACAATACAAAAAAAAAAAAAAAAAAGGTAACACACCTATGCACATGCGTCGCCTTCAAAAATGATGGAAGAATTGAGTCAAAGTGTGTTTTGCACCACAGCAAAAGTGTTCTGTTGCATTTTGGCATAGAAATAACAGCAGGGGGGCTCGCAAAGGCAGCCTTGTCGTGATCTGTTTGGCAACAACGTTGTGCATATGCGTGTTACAGCAAATAAGTACATCTTATGAAGGCAGCATGTCTCGCAGAGTATTGCTTGTTTTTGGCACCCCGGAAAGAAAAACAACATCACGGTCGTTTTTTCTTCTTCTTCTTTGTAATCCTCTATCAAGCGTACGCACACACACACACACACACACACACACTCGCACGCACGCACGCACGCCCGCACATCCCACGTTCTATCAGTGAACCACCGCACTGGCCGCAAAAAAACGATTTTCCTCGACAGCGTTTTCTTTTGAAGGCAGAGCTTGAGGAAGTTCCTGGAAAGCACTCCAAAGCAGCACCGGTAGCAGTCTAGAAAAGGAGAAAGGCAAGGTCAATAATAATAAGAAGTAAGGAATATAAACAACATTGCTTCTAGTGAATACCCAACTTTTCTACGCACCGACACACGCAAAATGTCATGTCTGTGTAATCATGTTTTGTTTGAAGTCATGTTTTGTTTAGTTTCTGGCTTTTCACTCCCTTGTCTTGTTTGCATGATTACCCATTAGTTTCACCTGTTCCACGTTTGGACTCATTGTACACTCTTGTTTGTCACCATAGCAATCATTAGTTTTCACCTGTCACGTCACGCACCTGTTTCACGTTTTGAGTCACGCACCTGTTTTCGTTAATCATGTCTGTGTTATTTAAGCTTTTCATTTTCTGTTGTTCGTCCTGACGACATCACCACATTTATGCTCTGTCCATTCTTTCCATGTCCATTCCTCAAGCAACTATTTTTGTCCAAGCCAAGTAAGTTTTTGTTCCATGTTTATAGTCTTTTGGTTTCATAGTTTATTCTCCGCCACTGTGCGCGCTTTTCGTTTGTACTTATTTTGATATATTAATAAATCATGTACCTTCATTCCCGTCTCGCCCGAGCCAACTTTCCGTTGCATCCCGGAAAAGCAAACACCCAAGACCAAGTCATGACACAAAAACACGTTCGAATGTGTTCTCACTACGGGTGTAACGGTACACAAAAATGTTGGTTTAGTACGTACCCCGGTTTAGAGGTCACGGTTCGGTTCATTTTCGGCACAGTAAGAAAACAACAAAATATAAATTTTTAGGTTATTTATATGAGTGTGGGAAAAAATCGATTCGAATTCGAATCGCGGTTCTCACGTTGTGCGATTCAGAATCAATTCTCATTTTAAAAAAATCGATTTATTTTTATTATTTTTTATTAAATTTTTTAAAAACTTTTTTTAAATTAATCAACCCAACAAAACAATACACAGCAAAACCATAACAATGCAATCCAATTCCAAAAGCAAACCCGAGCCAGCAACACTCAGAAGTGCAATAAACAGAGCAATTGAGAGGAGACACAAACACCACACAGAACAAAGCAAAAGTAGTGAAACAAAAATGAATATTATCAACAACAGTATCAATATTAGTTACAATTTCAACATAGCAGTGATTAAAAATCCCTCATTGACATTATCATTAGACATAAGTCATATTTTTGGTTCATTTAATAGTTAAAACAAATGGACATTATTGCAATCAGTTGATAAAACATTGTCCTTTACAATTATAAAAGCTTTTTACAAAAATCTACTACTCTGCTTGCATGTCAGCAGACTGGGGTAGATCCTGCTGAAATCTTATGTAGAGAATCGTTTTGAATCGGGAAAAAAATCGTTTTTGAATCGAGAATTGCGTTGAATCGAAAAAAATCGATTTTGAATCGAATCGTGACCCCAAGAATCGATATTGAATCGAATCGTGGGACACCCAAAGATTCACAGCCCTAGTTATTTATTTACCATATTTGCAAAATCTTCCACCAAAAATATTTTTCTTAGTGTAATATTTGATGTGAAGTAATCAGAACCTTGGATAGGTCAATAATTCATAATAACATTGATTTTGATTCAATATTATGTTTTGAGCAATGACAGTTTGAAAGAAAAAAAACCAGCTTTGTTTTATTAGTCAACATTGCAACTTTTTCTAAATTACATTTAACCTTTAAGCTTTTTTATTTCACTTTTGTTATGTTTTTGTTTATTTTAATAGTATTTTTAGAATGTGATGTGGGCCTTTAAAACATTAGCTGTGGGCCGCAAATGGCCTCCGGGGCACACTTTTGACACCCCTGTTATAAATAATAAAAAATTAAATGTGATAAATCTATGGATAAAAGCAGAGCCTGGCGACGCATGCGCGTTTATCATAACTCTCTCTCTCTCTCTGTCTCTGCCCCTCTCTCACCAATGCTGCTGTTTGTTTTGTTTTTAACCCCTTCTTAACCCTGAGTGTACATTGAAAATACACGCAACCATAACTCAAAGTGCCGGACATTTGAGGCATTTAAGAAACTCCGCCCTGACAGCTCCCCAAAAGAGGACATGTCCGGTGAAAAGAGGACGTATGGTCAGTCTATCCTAGCCCGTTAGCTGCTAGCATGCCGTGTGTTGTGCCTCGGTGTGCATTGTTTACACAACGTGAGTTACGCTACTTAATATGTCCGTGTGGAAACTCGTTCAATACACCTCCGAACCGAACCGGAACCCCCGTACCGAAACGGTTCAAATCAAATACACGTACCGTTACACCCCTAGTTCTCACACCCCTTTGAAAAAGTAGTAGAGTGGAAAACCTAAATTAGAAACCTCTGAGGTTGCACATGTTGGAATATTCTGGAAAAAAAGTCACAAAAATGATGGACCTCATACAGTATATACAGGTAAAAGCCAGTAAATTAGAATATTTTGAAAAACTTGATTTATTTCAGTAATTGCATTCAAAAGGTGTAACTTGTACATTATATTTATTCATTGCACACAGACTGATGCATTCAAATGTTTATTTCATTTAATTTTGATGATTTGAAGTGGCAACAAATGAAAATCCAAAATTCCGTGTGTCACAAAATTAGAATATTACTTAAGGCTAATACAAAAAAGGGATTTTTAGAAATGTTGGCCAACTGAAAAGTATGAAAATGAAAAATATGAGCATGTACAATACTCAATACTTGGTTGGAGCTCCTTTTGCCTCAATTACTGCGTTAATGCGGCGTGGCATGGAGTCGATGAGTTTCTGGCACTGCTCAGGTGTTATGAGAGCCCAGGTTGCTCTGATAGTGGCCTTCAACTCTTCTGCGTTTTTGGGTCTGGCATTCTGCATCTTCCTTTTCACAATACCCCACAGATTTTCTATGGGGCTAAGGTCAGGGGAGTTGGCGGGCCAATTTAGAACAGAAATACCATGGTCCGTAAACCAGGCACGGGTAGATTTTGCGCTGTGTGCAGGCGCCAAGTCCTGTTGGAACTTGAAATCTCCATCTCCATAGAGCAGGTCAGCAGCAGGAAGCATGAAGTGCTCTACAACTTGCTGGTAGACGGCTGCGTTGACCCTGGATCTCAGGAAACAGAGTGGACCGACACCAGCAGATGACATGGCACCCCAAACCATCACCCAACCATGCAAATTTTGCATTTCCTTTGGAAATCGAGGTCCCAGAGTCTGGAGGAAGACAGGAGAGGCACAGGATCCACGTTGCCTGAAGTCTAGTGTAAAGTTTCCACCATCAGTGATGGTTTGGGGTGCCATGTCATCTGCTGGTGTCGGTCCACTCTGTTTCCTGAGATCCAGGGTCAACGCAGCCGTCTACCAGCAAGTTTTAGAGCACTTCATGCTTCCTGCTGCTGACCTGCTCTATGGAGATGGAGATTTCAAGTTCCAACAGGACTTGGCGCCTGCACACAGCGCAAAATCTACCCGTGCCTGGTTTACGGACCATGGTATTTCTGTTCTAAATTGGCCCGCCAACTCCCCTGACCTTAGCCCCATAGAAAATCTGTGGGGTATTGTGAAAAGGAAGATGCAGAATGCCAGACCCAAAAACGCAGAAGAGTTGAAGGCCACTATCAGAGCAACCTGGGCTCTCATAACACCTGAGCAGTGCCAGAAACTCATCGACTCCATGCCACGCCGCATTAACGCAGTAATTGAGGCAAAAGGAGCTCCAACCAAGTATTGAGTATTGTACATGCTCATATTTTTCATTTTCATACTTTTCAGTTGGCCAACATTTCTAAAAATCCCTTTTTTGTATTAGCCTTAAGTAATATTCTAATTTTGTGACACACGGAATTTTGGATTTTCATTTGTTGCCACTTCAAATCATCAAAATTAAATGAAATAAACATTTGAATGCATCAGTCTGTGTGCAATGAATAAATATAATGTACAAGTTACACCTTTTGAATGCAATTACTGAAATAAATCAAGTTTTTCAAAATATTCTAATTTACTGGCTTTTACCTGTATACACACAGTATAGAGTTAAAGTTAAAGTAGCAATGATTGTCACACACACACTAGGTGTGGCAAAATTATTCTCTGTATTTGACCCATCACCCTTGTTAACACCCTGGGAGGTGAGGGGAGCAGTGAGCAGCAGTGGTGGCCGCGCCCGGGAATAATTTTTTGTGATTTAAACCCCAATTCCAACCCTTGATGCTGAGTGCCAAGCAGGGAGGTAATGGGACCCATTTTTTTTTTTTAGTATTTGGTATGACTCAGCCGGGGTTTGAACTCACAACCTACCGATCTCAGGGCGGACACTCAAACCACTAGGCCACTGAGTAGGTTAGAATCCCATGCAGCCCTAACTCTTCCGGGCTGCAATATACACCCTCGTTATGCGCCACACTGTGAACCCACACCAAACAAGAATGACAAACACATTTCGGGAGAACATCCACACCGTAACACAACAAAACAAATACCTAGAATCCCATGCAGCCCTAACTCTTCCGGGCTGCAATATTCACCCCCCTTCTCCTTGTGTCGGTTGAGGCGGGTGGGGTTGGGGGCGGCGGGGGTGTATATTGCAGCCCGGAAGAGTTAGGGCTGCATGGGATTCTAGGTATTTGTTTTGTTGTGTTACGGTGCGGATGGTCTCCCGAAATGTGTTTGTCATTCTTGTTTGGTGTGGGTTCACAGTGTGGCGCATATTTCTAACAGTGTTAAAGTTGTTTATACGGCCACCCTCAGTGTAACCTGTATCGCTGTTGGCCAAGTATGCCTTGCCTTCCCGTGTGTGTGCGTGCTGAAGCCGCACATATTATGTGACTGGGCCAGCATTCGCTAGACTGGGTGAAAAGCGGCCGTGATGATTTTTGGGAGGGGCACTGACATTTGAGAGTGTCCTGGGAGGGTTGGCAAGTATGACAATTAGCGGTGAATGCGGTGTTACCGCCGCTGAATATCATCAGCGGGCCAGCTCTAGTGTTAATTTGATATCGCCTCTAGGGCCAAGTGAAATTACACGGCGGGCCAAATTTGGCCCGCGGGCCAGAGTTTGACACCCATGCTTTAGAGCAGGGGTGCTCACACTTTTTCTGCAGGCGAGCTACTTTTCAATTGATCAAGTCGTGGGGATCTACCTCATTCATATATATCATTTATATTGGGCTTCACGGTGGAAGAGGGGTTAGTGCATCTGCCTCACAATACGAAGGTCCTGAGTAGTCTTGGGTTCAATCCCGGGCTCGGGATCTTTCTGTGTGGAGTTTGCATGTTCTCCCCGTGACTGCGTGGGTTCCCTCCGGGTACTCCGGCTTCCTCCCACTTCCAAAGACATGCACCTGGGGATAAGTTGATTGGCAACACTAAATTGGCCCTAGTGTGTGGATGTGAGTGTGAATGTTGTCTGTCTATCTGTGTTGGCCCTGTGATGAGGTGGCGACTTGTCCAGGGTGTACGCCGCCTTCCGCCCGATTGTAGCTGAGATAGGCTCCAGCGCCCCCCGCGACCCCAAAGGGAATAAGCGGTAGGAAATGGATGAAATATATGTTTTTGTTAATAAGTTAAAGGTGTTTAATGATAATGCAAGCATGTTTAACACATATAGTTAATATTGTTAATAAATTAAAGGTGTTTAATGATAATACAAGCATGTTTAATACATATAGTTAATATTGTTAATAAATTAAAGGTGTTTAATGATAATACAAGTATGTTTAATACATATAGTTAATATTGTTAACAAGTTAAAGGGGTTTAAAGATAATACAAGCATGTTTAACATATATAGTTAATATTGTTAACAAGTTAAAGGTGTTTAATGATAATACAAGCATGTTTAACACATAGTTAATATTGTTAATAAATTAAAGGTGTTTAATGATAATACAAGAATGTTTAATACATATAGTTAATATTCTTAATAAATTAAAGGTGTTTAATGATAATACAAGTATGTTTAATACATATAGTTAATATTGTTAACAAGTTAAAGGTGTTTAATGATAATACAAGCATGTTTAACACATATAGTTAATATTGTTAACAAGTTAAAGGTGTTTAATGATAATACAAGCATGTTTAACACATATAGTTAATATTGTTAACAAGTTAAAGGTGTTTAATGATAATAAAAGCATGTTTAACACATAGTTAATATTGTTAATAAATTAAAGGTGTTTAATGATAATACAAGAATGTTTAATACATATAGTTAATATTCTTAATAAATTAAAGGTGTTTAATGATAATACAAGTATGTTTAATACATATAGTTAATATTGTTAACAAGTTAAAGGTGTTTAAAGATAATACAAGCATGTTTAACACATATAGTTAATATTGTTAACAAGTTAAAGGTGTTTAATGATAATACAAGCATGTTTAACACATATAATTAATATTGTTAATAAGTTAAAGGTGTTTAAAGATAATACAAGCATGTTTAACACATATAGTTAATATTGTTAACAAGTTAAGGTGTTTAAAGATAATACAAGCATGTTTAGCACATATAGATTCCTTTCTTTCATGAAGACAAGAATATAAGTTGGTGTATTACCTGATTCTGATGACTTGCATTGATTGGAATCAGTACAGTAGTGCTGATAACGTCCGCATTTTCGAATGGAGGAGAAAAAAAGTCCTCCTTTCTGTCCAATACCACATGAAAGTGGTTGGTTTTTGCCATCTTATTTGTCCAGCTTCCGTACTCCTTTGTATACACTTTACAAGAAATACATTGTCGGCAAACTCCGTAGCTTGCTAGCTTGTGCACGCCAGCTTTCTGAGACTCTTGTTTTGTTAGCGCAACTGTGCAACTGTGCAGTCGGTCTTTGGAGTTTTGACGACAGGTACGGCGCCAGAGTCTGTTGAAATAAAGTGTTTCTCGCCTTCCAGTCGGTCATTTTAATGAGCTGGCAGCAGCCAGCGTCATCTCAGAAGACCCTCGGGTGCCGTGAATGTCAATCAAGTGACGAAAGTGACGTCATAGTGAAGATTTATAATCGCTCATTTTTAGGACTATTTTTTTAATGCCTGGCTGGTGATCGACTGACACACCCTCCGAGATCGACCGGTAGCTCGCGATCGACGTAATGAGCACCCCTGCTTTAGAGGTTTTAATGGAGGTTTTTGGATGTTTTAGGATAGAGGGACTCCCCGAGGCTCCATTGTAAGCGGACTTTTGATCACATTTACAGTATTTACTTGTGCATTAAGCTAGAAAACGTGTGTGGTTGTCTAACATAAGACCTGTGAATAATAGGCAAAATCCCCCCCAAAAAGTGCAGTTCGCCCTAAAATCTTCTATGACGGCATGCTTGCTCTCACCTAGTGGCCAGCAGGTGACGTGATGACGTCTCAGGCAAAGTTACCGCCCTCCAGGGAGAACTTGGACAGGGCCTCCTGCAGCCTGTGGTGATCCTCTTCTACCGTCTGCAACACATCAAAAGTACCATGATGAGAGGCAACAACACACACACACACACACACACACACACACACACACACACACACACACACACACACACACACACACACACACACACACACACACACACACACACACACACACACACACACACACACACACACACACACACACACACACACACAAGACGGAGACACAATGCACTCTAGTTGTCTCCCCTTGACACTTCTCTTGACACCCCACAGCCCTGAAGCTGGACATAATAAGCATTTTCAGACAATTTGTCAAGGCAATCTTCAGCAGTATTAACTGAAATACTTTTCTAGCCGACATGTCTTCTTTCTTTACAGGCTTCTCACTTAAGATATCTCCAGTCCGGTCACCTGACCTCACCTGGAGTCTCTTTATTTGCGCCTCCAGACTGAGGAGGCTCCGGCACACTTCCGCCAACCTCTCGTGGGACAGAACCAGCCGGGCGCTCTCTGAAGGGAGGCCGTCATTGTCCTCTTTTTTCGCTCCTCCGCCTTCCTTTTCCTCCTCCAGGCCTCGCTCTGTGGCCTGACCTTCTTCTGAGGACAGGAACAGTCCATTAGCGTGATTCTGCCCAGTAATGTCACATTTTTGATCCCACTCACAAGACACATTGGAAAAATAAATCAGTTTGTGACCTCTGGTTACTGTTATTCTTGATTTTTCTCAAGCTGCTGCACCTTACCTGAAGTCTTTGAGCACCTTTTGACGGAAAACTCGCCTCACACTTTCAATTCCCTCATCTCAATTCCTCCCCTAACCACTTATTTATTATGACCCACATGAAAATAAAGTCATTTAATCAATGTTTACTTATATAGCTCTAAATCACAAGTGTCTCAAAGGGCTGCACAAGCCACAACGACATCCTCGGCTCAGATCTCACATCAGGGCAAGGAAAAACTCAACCCAGTGGGACAATGAGAAACCTTGGAGGGGACCGCAGATGTGGGGATTCCCCCCCAAGCGACCACTGCAATGGATGTCGAGCGGATCTAGCATAATATTGTGAGAGTCCAGTCCATAGTGGATCTAACATAATAGTGAGAGTCCAGTCCATAGTGGATCTAACATCAGAGTGTGAGAGTCCAGTCTATAGTGGATCTAACATCAGAGTGTGAGAGTCCAGTCTATAGTGGATCTAACATAATAGTGTGAGTCCAGTCCATAGTGGATCTAACATAATAGTGAGAGTCCAGTCCATAGTGGATCTAACATAATAGTGAGAGTCCAGTCCATAGTGGATCTAACATCAGAGTGTGAGAGTCCAGTCCATAGTGGATCTAACATAATAGTGAGAGTCCAGTCCATAGTGGATCTAACATAATATTGTGAGAGTCCAGTCCATAGTGGATCTAACATAATAGTGAGAGTCCAGTCCATAGTGGAT
This sequence comes from Nerophis lumbriciformis, assembly GCF_033978685.3. Taxonomy (NCBI): domain Eukaryota; kingdom Metazoa; phylum Chordata; class Actinopteri; order Syngnathiformes; family Syngnathidae; genus Nerophis; species Nerophis lumbriciformis. The sequence continues at coordinate 530,599 of NC_084551.2, forward strand.
CTAACATCAGAGTGTGAGAGTCCAGTCCATAGTGGATCTAACACAATAGTGAGAGTCCAGTCCATAGTGGATCTAACATAATAGTGTGAGAGTCCAGTCCATAGTGGATCTAACATAATAGTGTGAGAGTCCAGTCCATAGTGGATCTAACATAATAGTGTGAGAGTCCAGTCCATAGTGGATCTAACATAATAGTGAGAGTCCAGTCCATAGTGGATCTAACATAATAGTGAGAGTCCAGTCCATAGTGGATCTAACATAATAGTGTGAGAGTCCAGTCCATAGTGGATCTAACATAATAGTGTGAGAGTCCAGTCCATAGTGGATCTAACATAATAGTGTGAGAGTCCAGTCCATAGTGGATCTAACATAATAGTGTGAGAGTCCAGTCCATAGTGGATCTAACATAATAGTGAAAGTCCAGTCCATAGTGGATCTAACACAATAGTGAGAGTCCAGTCCATAGTGGATCTAACATAATAGTGTGAGAGTCCAGTCCATAGTGGATCTAACATAATAGCGTGAGAGTCCAGTCCATAGTGGATCTAACATAATAGTGTGAGAGTCCAGTCCATAGTGGATCTAACATAATAGTGAGAGTCCAGTCCATAGTGGATCTAACATAATAGTGAGAGTCCAGTCCATAGTGGATCTAACATAATAGCGTGAGAGTCCAGTCCATAGTGGATCTAACATAATAGTGTGAGAGTCCAGTCCATAGTGGATCTAGCATAACCTACTCAGTGGCCTAGTGGTTAGAGTGTCAGCCCTGAGATCGGTAGGTTGTGAGTTTAAACCCCGGCCGAGTCATACCAAAGACTATAAAAATGGGACCCATTACCTCCCTGCTTGGCACTCAGCATCAAGGGTTGCAATTGGGGGTTAAATCACCACAAAATGATTCCCGGGCGCGGCCACCGCTGCTGCCCACTGCTCCCCTCACCTCCCAGGGGGTGATCAAGGGTGATGGGTCAAATGCAGAGAATAATTTCGCCACACCTAGTGTGTGTGTGACAATCATTGGTACTTTAACTTTAACTTTAATAGTGAGAGTCCAGTCCATATAGTGGATCCAACATAATAATAATAAAAAAAATACTTTAAAGTCAAAATAGCATAAGCATTTTTGCATTTATTTTACAAGTGGTATTATACAACTATGAATATTATATTAGATATATAAAATAATATTTGATGATATTGCACACAGCAGCGGTTGTGTTAATGTTTCGATGTTATAGTGCTGTCAAACGATTATATTTTTAAAATATATTCTTTTTGTGCATTCTCCTTTCCATCCTATGTAACTGAGCTACTTTGTAGAATAATTTCCCTTGTGGATCAAAAAAGTTTGCCTAAGTCTAACATTTCATTCTCAATAAAATTCACGATAAAATTTAGTGTAAGCTCTTTTTAGTATGGACCTTTTTATTTAAAAAAAAAGAAAATCACATAGTTCTAGAAGCAAAACCCAAATACCTGTTGATTGACAGCTATACATTTCGAGACTGGGCTCATCTCCGTTCTCTTCCTCCGGCTGAAAGCCCTCCGACAGACTGATGCTTCCAACCAGCAGCCTTTTCAGCATGGTGACTGACAGAAGAGACGTGTTCAGTGACCATGCAGCAATAAAAAGTACAAACGCCACAAGGAAGACGCAGGCTCACCTTCGCCCAAAGCGTTGGCGGCCACCTTCTCGTGATCGCTGTTGGAGTGGCCCAGTAAGTCGAAGCCTTTGTCCGACAGGAAGTCGATCAGCGAGTGCCTCGGATCGGATGATTTGTCATCCGTCAAGCTGTCCTTATCTCGATCTGCTGGCGCAAGACCAGAGAATGGAACCAAAACAAAACACCCCAACAATGCAGACTGTCACTGAGGTGTCCAGCTGATAAAAAAAACGCTGTCTCACCGCCGCTGCTTTTCAAACCGCCGTTCTCCGTGGGGCTGAGGGGCGCCGTCAGCCTGACAAGAGAAAGAAAGGGACACTTTCAGATGAGTGATGGATGGACATGAACACACACGAACACACACACACACACACACACACACACACACACACACACACACACACACACACACACACACACACACACACACACACAGTGGTTATCATTTGGAATGGGGACCAAGTTTTTGATCATCACTTGTGGGGACCAGCCTTTCTACAGGTTGTGGAGGCATAAAAAAAATGGTGTAAAAAAGCCACTGGCCAGTTAGCTCATACACGTCTTTAAATCTCTGGATTGATGAAGTCATGTGCTGATCATTCTTACTGGGGACTGTTGCGTTTTGGACCAGTTGTTCCTCCCAGGGAATTCAAGTCACAAGTCGCTCCCAAGCTCTTTCCGACACTTAAAGCTGAGTTGAAAAAACCACCAGAGACAGAATAGGTATTTTGTTGTATATTCTCAAAGCTTTGCCAATATACATTGATTGAGACCAGTCTAACCCTAGAACATTCTATTGCGCCTCCCAAAATGGTCTGTCTTCCCGATCCCACCACCCTCTCTCTCGTCCCATCTCTGTAGACAAAACAAATGCTAGTCAAAACACATTCCAAAGAACTCAAGGTTAACACACACAGTATACTTGCTGACAGAGCAGCAAGAGAAGAAATGGAAAACACGAGCTGTTTTCAAATATGACTATGAAATAAAAGAAGTACAACTTAAATTCGGATATATGTAAATATCTGCCTCCGACAGGACCCTGGGGAAAAAAGAGTTCATATGGTTCATGGGGACCAAATGTAAATCATTTTGCATAATTCACACAAATTTGTACGTGACTACTGAGGACCATTTCCATCCATCCATCCATCTTCTTCCGCTTATCTGAGGTCGGGTCGCGGGGGCAGCAGCCTAAGCAGGGAAGCCCAGACTTCCCTCTCCCCAGCCACTTCGTCCAGCTCTTACCGGGGGATCCCGAGGCGTTCCCAGCCAACGTGTCCTGGGTCTTCCCTGTGGCCTCCTACCGGTCGGACGTGCCCTAAACACCTTCCTAGGGAGGCGTCCGGGTGGCATCCTGACCAGATGCCCGAACCACCTCATCTGGCTCCTCTCCATGTGGAGGAGCAGTGGCTTTACTTTGAGCTCTCACCCTATCTCTAAGGGAGAGCCCCGCCACCCGGCGGAGGAAACTCATTTCGGCCGCTTGTACCCGTTGTTGGAATAATTGTTTGTAAGTTATCACAAAAGAAACATTATATTACATTATGTTCCTGATGAGAAGATGAAGGCTGTCTTTCGAGGCCTAACAAGAGGAAGAAGGCTCGTGAGACTCCACTGTGATTTCAACACGGACAGATGGCAGGATCTGCTCAACTTCCAGAGGAACTCTCTTTGAAGTGTTAAACGAACTCTCTCTGAAGTATTTCACAAACTCTCTTCCAACTGTTTGGTGACCGAGGTCAACGCTGTTTACGACCCGCTGCCCTTTTGAAGCAACTGTGGTCAGGAGACGGGAGGGGTTATCCATTGTCCTCCAACACCTGCCCCAGCTGGATCCAGGAAGAGCCCAAGCCCAAGAAATCCTCTTCTTGGTCTTCAAAGCGACCGAAAACAATGACTGTTTTACATACTTCCCATTCCTGCTGTGACATGTGTTGGTGCGTGAACATTGAACATCTGAATAAATGAGGAGACGAAAACCTTCTTCGTCAGAGCGTGGTGCAGGACTGTACAGAGAGTGCAGTGGCCATGTCTCTCCTCAATATTGAGTCCAAATTGAATTCTGTCTCTGTTTGATTCCTTGCCTTTTGTCTTGTTTAATAGATGTCCTCAGTGTTTGAACGTGACACCCGTGATCTTGTCCTTTCGGTCATAACCCAAAGCTCATGACCATAGGTGAGGATGGGAACGTAGATCGACCGGTAAATTGAGAGCTTTGCCTTCCGGCTCAGCTCCTTCTTCACCACAACGCATCGCCGCACCGATCCACCTGTCGATCTCACCATCCACTCTTCCCTCACTCGTGAACAAGACTCCGAGGTACTTGAACTCCTCTACTTGGGGCAAGATCTCCTCCCCAACCCGGAGATGGCATTCCACCCTTTTCCGGGCGAGAACCATGGACTTGGACTTGGAGGTGCTGATTCTCATCCCAGTCGCTTCACACTCGGCTGCGAACCGATCCAGTGAGAGCTGAAGATCCTGTCCAGATGAAGCCATCAGGACCACATCATCTGCAAAAAGCAGAGACCTAATCCTGCAGCCACCAAACCAGATCCCCTCAACGCCTTGACTGCGCCTAGAAATTCTGTCCATAAAAGTTCAGAACAGAATGGGTGACAAAGGGCAGCCTTGGCGGAGTCCAACCCTCACTGGAAACGTGTCCGACTTACTGCCGGCAATGCGGACCAAGCTCTGACACTGATCATACAGGGAGCGGACTGCCACAATAAGACAGTCCGATACCCCATACTCTCTGAGCACTCCCCACAGGACCTCCCGAGGGACACGGTCGAATGCCTTCTCCAAGTCCACAAAGCACATGTAGACTGGTTGGGCAAACTCCCATGCACCCTCAAGGACCCTGCCCAGAGTATAGAGCTGGTCCACAGTTCCACGACCAGGACCAAAACCACACTGTTCCTCCTGAATCCGAGGTTGGACTATCCGGCGTAGCCTCCTCTCCAGTACACCTGAATAGACCTTACCGGGAAGGCTGAGGACCATTTAAAAAAGAAGTTCAAAGTAAATATGACATGATGGTCAGAATACAGCACTACAGCTGTCCTCTTATAGGAAGTTTCACCACTTAAATGTTCAAGCAAATCCTGCATCTTCTGTGACATTACTGAAAACTGCTAGTTAGCAATAACAAAGTTGTCTGCAACTCCAACTAGCATATATAGAAGGATGGACAATTCTGAATGTGAGTCATACTTTAAGGTAATAATGTTTTATAATCACGCTGTATGAAAATGTCATCCTAAGGAACACTAGACCAGATTTTGTTTTTGGAAAAATATATTACTTTTAACTAAGGATGGAAACTATACAGCAGTGTTTTTCTACCTTTTTTGAGCCAAGGCACATTTTTTGCTTTGAAAAAATCCAGAGGCACACCACCAGCAGAAATCATAAACTCAGTTGAGAGTAAAAAAGTCATTGTCGCAATTGTTGGATATGAATTTAAAGCATAACCAAGCATGCATCACTATAGCTCTTGTCTCAAAGTAGGTGTACTGTCACCACCTGTCACATCACACCCTGACTTATTTGGAGGTGTTTGCTGTTTTCCTGTGTGTAGTGTTTTAGTTCTTGTCTTGCGCTCCTATTTTGGTGGCTTTTCCTCCTTTTTTGGTATTTTCCTGTAGCAGTTTCATGTCTTCCTTTGAGCGATATTTCCCGCATCTACTTTGTTTTAGCAATCAAGAATATTTCAGTTGTTTTTATCCTTCTTTGCAGTGACATTGTTGATTGTCATGTCATGTTCGGGTGTACATTGTGGACGCCGTCTTTGCTCCAGAGTAAGTCTTTGCTGTCGTCCAGCATTCTTGTTTTTGTTTACTTTGTAGCCAGTTCAGTTTTAGTTTCATTCTGCGTAGCCTTCCCTAAGCTTCATTGCCTTTTCTTAGGGGCACTCACCTTTTGTTTATTTTTGGTTTAAGCATTACACACCTTTTTACCTGCACGCTGCCTCCCGCGGTTTCCGACATCTACAAAGCAATTAGCTACCTGCTGCCACCGACTGATATGGAAGAGTTTTGATTGATTGAAACTTTTATTAGTAGATTGCACAGTACAGTACATATTCCGTACAATTGACCACTAAATGGTAACACCCGAATAAGTTTGTCAACTTGTTTAAGTCGGGGTCCACGTTAATCAATTCATGGTATTACAAGTATTACACGGTTACTCTGCCGAGCTCTAGACAGTACAGACACTCAACAACAACACATCATTTGCAGACTATAATTACTGGTTTGCAAAAAATGTTTTTAACCGAAATAGGTGAAATTAGATCATCTCCCACGGCACACCAGACTGTATCTGTGCCGTGGCACAGTGGTTGAAAAACACTGATTTACTGTAAATACAGTACTACTAATGCCAGGATAAAAAATGTTTCACTTTTCAAGAAAATTAATATTCTCTTTTACCAATATTTGAAACACGTAAACAAAGTAACCCAAATTTATGGGCCAAAAGCTTAAAAATCACATAGGCATCTTCAGAATGGATCTGACTATCATTTAAAAAGGTGTTTTTGTCCCCATACCGTCAGAGGTCCCCCAAAGGTGGCTGTGTAAACAGAGCGATGTCCCCATTAAATAAGCATTGCCAGAAAACACACACACACACACACACACACACACACACACACACACACACACACACACACACACACACACACACACACACACACACACACACACACACACACTCTAAGGCTGAAACGACGCGTCAACGTAGTCGACGTCATCGGTTACGTAAATACGTCGACGCCGTTTTTGTGCGTCGGCGCGTCGCATATTTACGTCACACTACTGTCATGGCGGAGCGCAAAGCAGACGATGCGAGCGAGGGGAAAAAAGCACGCCAAAAGTCGTCAAAAGTGTCGGAGTATTTCAATAAACGGCCTAATAATGTTGTTGTATGCACACTGTCTCGAGCGGAAATGGCCTATCATAGCAGCACAACGGCTATGAACGAACATTTGAAAAGAAAACCCCCGACAGCGTTCTTGCCATCACCATCAACAAGTCAATCGTCCACGTGCGTATACGTTGTCATCATTACACAAAAACATGAATGTGTCATTTGTATCTGCGTTGTAAATTCATAAACTAAAGCACCGTTTGCTCTGAGAGGCGCGTTTGGCGTGCCTGTTCAGTGTTTACAAAGACGCGCTCCTCTTTAACGCTGTGGAGAGGCGGCGGCGGCGAGCGAGCGGCGAGGCGGGGCGCGCCGGGAGCGACGCCGCAAGAGACAGGGGACGACGAGCGAGCGAGGAAGAGGAGCTGAAAAGCGAGGAAAGAAAGAGAAAAGAGTTGGAAGAGAAAATACTTTGTGTAAAATTAAAAGATTGTAAACCTGGCAAAGCCGTCTGGCGTTCAGTCTGTCGGTCCTGAAAGAACCCCACGGCACAAGACGTGTCACAAACGCTAACGTTAATTAGTTGTGCAAATACCTCTTACAACATTAACAGTTACATATACTATGTACAAACCAACAATTAACTTTCACTTTAATCATACTATCATTGTTGTGTTATTAAGCAAAATAAGCAATACTTTTACTTTTGTTGAAATGTTTACACTGTACACTTTTTTGTATTGGATGTTTAGCTTTATTTTTGCACATTTTAGCAAATAAGCAATACTTTTACTTTTGTGGAAATGTTTACACTTGTTACAGAATATTTCCGTTTTGCACTTTTTTGTATTGGATGTTTATCTTTATTTTTGCACATTTTAAAGCAAAATAAGCAATACTTTTACTTTTTAAATGCTTATACTATTCCAGAATATTAAGATTTGCACTGGATGTTTACTTTTATATTTGCACATTAAAAAGCAAATAAGCTACTTTTCATTTTGTTAAATGTTAAAAGTTTTAAATGTTTACATTGTTACAGAATATTTTGTCATGTTGTTGTCAATGTTGACTGAGTGGCCATACTTTTTTTTTTGTAAATAAAAGCCATGCCTTTTGAAAAAACTGGCCTACATTTATTTTTTTCCTCTTCATTTTAAATAAAAAAAATAATCGGTAAAAGGAAAAATAATCTATAGATTAATCGAAAAAAATAATCTATAGATTAACCGATTAATCGAAAAAAATAATCTATAGATTAATCGATAGAAAAATAATCGTTAGCTGCAGCCCTAACACACACACACACCCACCCTGGGTGACTGAACGAAGCTCCTCCGCTTCCAGGGGGCAGCGTCGGCCTCATGGGCGCTACGCTCTTCTTCAGATCATCCACGGCCGACTTGATCGCATTAGTCCACCTGTTACAAAGACACACACACACACACACACACACACACACACACACACACACACACACACACACACACACACACACACACACACACACATACATATATATTATATTATAAATACAAATATACTGTATGCACCAGGGTTGTACGGTATACCGGCATTAGTATAGTACTGCGATTCTAATGAATCATGTTCGGTACTATACCGCCGCTAAGAAGTAGCGGTCCCCCACCCCTCCGCGCGCCCTCCACCCTGTCGCCGTCACGTGGTGAGATTGCTGGTTTTACGAGGAGACGGGCATATTCGGCAGTGCACAATCACGGAGTACTTACAGGCAGACACAGTGTGTAGACCAGTGTTTTTCAACCTTTTTTGAGCCAAGGCACATTTTTTTGCGTTGAAAAAATCTGGAGGCACACCACCAGCAGAAATCATTAAAAAACGAAACTCCGTTGACAGTAAAAAGTTGTTGTCGCAATTGTTGGATATGACTTTAAACCATCACTATAACTCTTGACTCAAAGTACTGTCACGACCTGTCACATCACGCCCTGACTTATTTGGACTTTTTTGCTGTTTTCCTGTGTGTAGTGTTTTAGTTCTTGTCTTACGCTCCTATTTTGGTGGCTTTTTCTCATTTTTTGGTATTTTCCTGTAGCAGTTTCATGTCTTCCTTTGAAAGATATTTCCCAGATCTACTTTGTTTTAGCAATCAATAATATTTCACTTGTTTTTATCCTTCTTTGTGGAGACATTGTTGATTGTCACGTCATGTTGGGATGTACTTTGTGGACGCCATCTAAGCTCCACAGTAAGTCTTTGCTGTCGTCCAGCATTCTGTTTTTGTTTACTTTGTAGCCAGTTCAGTTTTAGTTTCATTCTGCATAGCCTTCCCTAAGCTTTGATGCCTTTTCTTAGGGGCACTCACCTTTTGTTTATTTTTGGTTTAAGCATTAGACACTTTTTTTTACCTGCACACTGCCTCCCGCTGTTTTCGACATCTACAAAGCAATTAGCTACCAACTGCCACCTACTGATATGGAAGAGTATTACACGGTTACTCTGCCGAGCTCTAGACAGCACCGACACTCAACAACAACACATCATTTGCAGACTATAATTACTGGTTTGCAAAAAAATATTTTAAACCCAAATAGGTGAAATTAGATAATCTCCCACGGCACACCAGACTGTATCTCACGACACACTAGTGTGCCGCGGCACAGTGGTTGAAAAACACTGGTGTAGACAGAAAAGGGAGAAAGGACGCATTTTGGCTAATGATAAAGGTGCAGTTTTAATTGTTCAGTCGGTCTTTAGGCTTTTGATGGGACGTACGTTTGAAATAAAAACGTTTTCTCGCCTTCCTGACGGTCTTTTTTTCCCCTTCACACGGAGTTCGCTGCAGCCAGCGCCATCTCACAAGATCCTCGGGTGCTGTGAATGCCAATCAAGTGACGAAAGTGACGTCATAGTGAAGATTTATGACCGCTAATTTGTAGGTCTATTTTTTCAATGTCTGTCTGGCGGTCGACTGACACACCCTTTGCGGTCGACCGGTAGCTCGCCATCTACATAATGGGCACCCCTGCCGTAAAGTCTATTGTCATTTTTACAGGATACAATTTGACAAATAATTTGCTTTGAAATCATGAGTCAAACAGATATTTTAAGTATTTATCTTTATTTTTGACATAATAAAAAGTGTTTGGGATGTATGATAATATATTTGTTGCAATATTGGATAATAATAAAGTTGAAAAGATATGCAATTTAATGCAGTACATATATCTTTCTGTGTGGAGTTTGCATGTTCTCCCCGTGACTGCGTGGGTTCCCTCCGGGTACTCCGGCTTCCTCCCACCTCCAAAGACATGCACCTGGGGATAAGTTGATTGGCAACACTAAATTGGCCCTAGTGTGTGAATGTTGTCTGTCTATCTGTGTTGGCCCTGCGATGAGGTGGCGACTTGTCCAGGGTGTACCCCGCCTTCCGCCCGATTGTAGCTGAGATAGGCTCCAGCGCCCCCCGCGACCCCAAAAGGGAATAAGCGGTAGAAAATGGATGGATGGACATATACCATATTTTTCGGGCTATAAGTGGCAGTTTTTTTCATAGTTTGGCCGGCCGGGGGTGCGACTTATACTCAGGAGCGACTTATGTGTGAAACTATTAACACGCTACCGTAAAATATCAAATAATATTATTGATCTCATTCACGTAAGAGACTAGACGTATAAGATTTCATGGGATTTAGCGATTAGGAGTGACAGATTGTTTGGTAAACGTATAGCATGTTCTATATGTTATAGTTATTTGAATGACTCTTACCATAATATGTTACGTTAACATACCAGCAGAGGTGGGTAGAGTAGCCAGAAATTGTACTCAAGTAAGAGTACTGTTACTTTAGAGATTTATTACTCAAGTAAAAGTAAGGAGTAGTCACCCAAATATTTACTTGAGTAAAAGTAAAAAGTATGTTGTGAAAAAACTACTCAAGTACTGAGTAACTGATGAGTAACATACACACACATATCATATATATATATATATATATATATATATATATATATATATATATATACACACACACACACACACACACACATATATATATATATATATATATATATATATATATATATATATATATATATATATATATATATATACACATATATACTGTATATATATACATACATTGATATATACAGTATATAGTTTATATTTATTTATTTTGCCGTTTTTGTTTACATGTTAAAGGTGTTTTAATGAATATACATGCATGTTTAACACATATAGATTCCTTTCTTTCATGAAGACAAGAATATAAGTTGGTGTATTACCTGATTCTGATGACTTGCATTGATTGTAATCAGACAGTAGTGATGATAACGTCCACGTTTTCAAATGGAGGAGAAAAAAAGTTCCTCCTTTCTGTCTAATACCACATGAAAGTGGTTGCTTTTTGGCATCTTATTTGTCCAGCTTCCATATTCGTTTTTATACACTTTACAAGAAATACATTGGCGGCAAACTCCGTAGCTTGCTAGCTTGTTTGCGCTGGCTTTCGGAGACTCTTGTTTTGAAAGCGCAGGCGCGATGGAGCGGCACTTTTATTGTGAAGACAGGAACTGTGCAGTCAGTCTTTAGGCTTTTGACGGGATGTACGGTTGAAATAAAAAAAGGGTCTTTTTTCCTTCACACTTTTGATTGCTTGATTGGAACTTTTATTAGTAGATTGCACAGTACAGTACATATTCCGTACAATTGACCACTAAATGGTAACACCCCAATAAGTTTTTCAACTTGTTTAAGTCAGGTCATGTGACCGCCTGGCTCTGTTTGATTGGTCCAACGTCACCAGTGACTGCATCTGATTGGTGGAACGGAGTGAACGTCACCAGTGACTGTATTTGTTGAAACGCAGGCACTATGAAGGTCTGTCTGACAGACCAAAACAAACAAAGCGTGCATTAACAGATCGATTAAAATTAGTAGCGAGTAGCGAGCTGAATGTAGATAAAAGTAGCGGAGTAAAAGTAGCGTTTCTTCTCTATAAATATACTCAAGTAAAAGTAAAAGTATGTTGCATTAAAACTACTCTTAGAAGTACAATTTATCGTAAAAGTTACTCAAGTAGATGTAACGGAGTAAATGTAGCGCGTTACTACCCACCTCTGCATACCAGTTGGTTATTTATGCCTCATATAACGTACACTTATTCAGCCTGTTGTTCACTATTCTTTATTTATTTTAAATTGCCTTTCAAATGTCTATTCTTGGTGTTGGCTTTTATCAAATACATTTCCCCCAAAAATGCGACTTATACTCCAGTGCGACTTATATATGTTTTTTTCCTTCTTTTTTATGCATTTTCGGCCCGTGCGACTTATACCCCGGAGCGACTTTCACGCCGAAAAATACTGTAAGTACTTTATTGACACATTATTTACAGGCGTTCGTGGGCCACATAAAATTAGGAGCCAGATCTGGCTCCCAGACCTTGAATTTGACACCTGTGGTCTTTATTGTGAACATTTTTTTTTATAATGGTGACTAATTATTTCTACTTTTATTATTTCCTACTGCAGAAATTGCTTCACACACACTCACATTTTCCTCTCGCCAAAGGATTGAGCAACCAGCTCATAGATCTGAGCGCCACTGTCCCAGGTGAATATCACGTAAAAGGCCTTTCGATCTGAAAAGCAACAAACAAGAGAGCGTTATTAGGATGTCATACCGCCAACTTGTGCAAGTGTGCATGTGAGAGACAAACCTGTGGCCACCTCGCGTAGGAAAACGGAGTCCAGTTTTATGATGGGGCTCAACATCTGCTTGCCCTCCTGGATGGCGATGGTGCTTTTGCTCTGACACTTAAGGACCATCTTGTCGTCCTGCTTCTGCAGGAGCACCAGCAGGTCTCCCAGCAGGACACAATGGACCTCTGTCAGGGACGCAACAACACAACAAAACAGTGAAGACTACAACTATGATAATAGGATTTTTTTGGTCTGGACGCAAGGGAATAGAAGTGACAAAAGCCAACAACAAATCATAACAAAGAGACTTAGATTTATTAAGATCCAAATACCACGCTAAACAGCATGTGCAAGCTATAAAATAGCGTGTACTATTAGTGGGCATGTTGCGTGCGTTTTACTCAGACTGCGTGTGCAATTATAAAGAGGCGTAGACAGGCCTTATTTGAATGAGGATTTTGCGTGTACGACACGGGCCATCACCACGGAGACACTCTTATTTACTGCACATTCATGTTATCATGCTCCTCCTACCTGTGGCGTTTTGCTATGTTATCAAACAAGCAGGAAACATATACCACTTTTTATGGGCATTTTATAAGCAGTCCTGCAGTTTTACTGTTCAATGTGCGCTCATCAAAGAAAGGCAGACCTTACTCTGCTCAAGACACAATAAAATGCACTTAAAGATGTTTTTTTCCCATGTAAGAACTATTTAAAAAAATATATACTCTGTGAAAATAATTTACATCCCTAAAATACACCAAAACGCATCAATTGAACTTGTTTTGATCAGCCCCTTAACCCATTCAGCAGCCACGAAATTATAAAATGATGTTGCTGAATAGATATGTCTAATTTTTTTTATTTCTGACCGTCCAATTCGTTGACAGATACACGTAAGTGTCAGGTTCAAACACTGATGACATCTATTAAACGAGACAAGAAGCAAGGAATTAAACAGAGACCGAATTAAATTTTCTCAATTTGAGGAGAAACGTGTCGACCTGTAACCTCTTACAGTGTCACCCAAGCTCTGATGAAAAAAGGTTCACGTCCCCTCTTTTATTTGGATATTCCCTGTTTACACAACAACAGCTGTTTCTAAAGGAATGGGGCCTTGTTTTTGGTCACATTAACACAAAAGATGCCTCGGGCTTGGACTGGTCCTGGATCGAGCTTGGGCAAGTCTTGGATCACAATAGATAACCCCTCCCGTCTCCTCCCGTCGTACACAATGGAATTTTCCAAGCCTTTGGCTTGGTGCAACAAAGACAGCCTCTTGTCTGTTCACTGGGAACTCAGGGAACGGAAAGTTTTTTGATCATTTACATACAATTTTTCTGACAGTAAGACTGAGGATTCTCTGCCCATCGTCTCTCTTTGCAGCGCGAGTACTGATCCTGGAGCCGTGTGTGGAACTGTCAGTTTGCGCGCCCTTCCTACACGTGCTAAATACAACGCAAAATAGTGCTTGCAAAACGCTGATGAGTGTTGATCAGAGGTGGGTAGTAACGCGTTACATTTACTCCGTTACATCTACTTGAGTAACTTTTGGGATAAATTGTACTTCTAAGAGTAGTTTTAATGCAACATACTTTTACTTTTACTTGAGTATATTTATAGAGAAGAAACGCTACTTTTACTCCGCTACTTTTATCTACATTCAGCTCGCTACTCGCTACTAATTTTTATCCATCTGTTGATGCACGCTTTGTTTGTTTTGGTCTGTCAGACAGACCTTCATAGTGCCTGCGTTTCAACAAATACAGTCACTGGTGACGTTCACTCCGTTCCACCAATCAGATGCAGTCACTGGTGACGTTGGACCAATCAAACAGAGCCAGGGGTCACATGACCTGACTTAAACAAGTGGAAAAACTTATTGGGGTGTTACCATTTAGTGGTCAATTGTACAGAATATATACTGTACTGTGCAATCTACTAATAAAAGTTTCAATCAATCAATCAAACGTGTGAAGGAAAAAAGACCCTTTTTTATTTCAACCGTACATCCTGTCAAAAGCCTAAAGACTGACTGCACAGTTCCTGTCTTCACAATAAAAGTGCCGCTCCATCGCGCCTGCGCTTTCAAAACAAGAGTCTCCGAAAGCCAGCGCAAACAAGCTAGCAAGCTACGGAGTTTGCCGCCAATGAATTTCTTGTAAAGTGTATAAAAACGAATATGGAAGCTGGACAAATAAGATGCCAAAAACCAACAACTTTCATGTGGTATTAAACAGAAAGGAGGAACTTTTTTTCTCCTCCATTTGAAAACGTGGACGTTATCATCACTACTGTCTGATTACAATCAATGCAAGTCATCAGAATCAGGTAATACACCAACTTATATTCTTGTCTTCATTAAAGAAAGGAATCTATATGTGTTAAACATGCATGTATATTCATTAAAACACCTTTAACATGTAAACAAAAACGGCAAAATAAATAAATATAAATTATATACTGTATATATATATATATGTGCATATATATATACATATATATATGTATATATATATATACATGTTTGTGTATATATATATATATATGTGTGTGTGTATATATATATATATATATATATATATATATATTATATGTGTGTGTGTATGTATATATATATATATATATATTATATGTGTGTGTGTATGTATATATATATATATATATATATATATATATATATTATATGTGTGTGTATGTTACTCATCAGTTACTCAGTACTTGAGTAGTTTTTTCACAACATACTTTTTACTATTACTCAAGTAAATATTTGGGTGACTACTCCTTACTTTTACTTGAGTAATAAATCTCTAAAGTAACAGTACTCTTACTTGAGTACAATTTCTGGCTACTCTACCCACCTCTGGTGTTGATTAATCACATTGCGCGTGCCTAATAATTATATTTGCATTCTCTCCACCCAGTATTGTGGGCGTTTTGATGATTAGCATATATTTTGCATATTAATATAGACACAGAAGCGAAATGAACTGCATGCCTTATTTTCCTCACTTAACAGAAGCAATCCACTTTGCACACATTTAGTAGACCTACTCAGTGGCCTAGTGGTTAGAGTGTCCGTCCTGAGATCGGTAGGTTGGGAGTTCAAATCCCGGCCGAGTCATACCAAAGACTATAAAAATGGGACCCATTACCTCCCTGCTTGGCACTCAGCATCAAGGGTTGGAATTGGGGGTTAAATCACCAAAATGATTCCCGGGCGCAGCCACCGCTGCTGCCCACTGCTCCCCTCACCTCCCAGGGGGTGATCAAGGGTGATGGGTCAAATGCAGAGAATAATTTCGCCACACCTAGTGTGTGTGTGACAATCATTGGTACTTTAACTTTAACTTTTTAACTTAGATCAGCTTTGCGTGTGCTATCAGGTTTGCACGTCTTTTTGGACACGCAAACCTTTATTCATTCCCGGGCGCGGCACCGCTGCTGCCCACTGCTCCCCTCACCCCCCCGGGGGTGAACAAGGGGTTGGGTCAAATGCAGAGAACAAATTTCACCACACCTAATGTGTGTGACAATCATTGCTACTTTAACTTTAACTCTAAATCAGGCCCTTGATGTACTAAAGCCAATATTAGAAGTGTTGTTTAAGCAAGGCCATAACGATCATACATATTTTACGATCTCATAGCGGAGACCTGTTAAAACTGACCAACTATTAACAAAAGTGACAAAAATATTGTGGATCACCATATTTGGGTTTGTGTATAATGTACTTTGCCATTCACCAACCTTCAACAAAGTATTCAGTTTTGAACTTTTTCCATAATCCTTCTAACTGCATGTGCCTTATTGACTGTCATGTGGCAAAATATTACATCTAAAAAGTTTGTATAAACTTTACAGAGCTCATTTACCGAAAGCCTTCTCCTTGGTGACCTTCCAAGTCAGAGGACCTTCAAACAGCATTTTCTTGTGTGTCAGGTCGATGTTCTACGAAAGACAGATGGAGGATAAGGAACAAAACATCCCTTGTAATAATGAGAACAGTAATTATAGAAGAGATGATTTATTTGTATGTAAGCCTAAGATTACTTACCTTATATTCTGTATAAAGATCATTACTGGGCTTTAGTCCCGATGTGTCCAGTCGACGCTGGTATTCCTTTAGTATCTACACAAAGAAGGATTAGTACATGTTTTCCTCACAAAACCTTGAACTATATCAAAGCACATCGTGTTAAGCAAATACAAAAAAGTTGGCACGTTGTGTAAATGGTAAATACAAACAGAATACAATGATTTGCAAATCCTTTTCAATTGAATGGACTACAAAGACAAGATACTTAACGTTTGAACTGGAAAACGTTATTATTTGCAAATATTAGCTCATTTGGAATTTGATGCCTGCAACATATTTCAAAGAATCTGGCACAAGTGGCAAAAAAGACTGAGAAAGTTGAGGAATGCTCATCAAACACTTATTTGGAACATTCCACAGGTGAACAGGCTAATTGGGAACAGGTGGGTGCCATGATTGGGTATAAAAGCAGCTTCCATGAAATGCTCAGTCATTCACAAACAAGGATGGGGCGAGGGTCACCACTTTGGGAACAAATGCGTGAGCAAATTATCGAACAGTTTAAGAACAACATTCCTCAACGAGCTATTGCAAGGAATTTAGGGATTTCACCATCTACGCTCCGTAATATCATCAAAAGGTTCAGAGAATCTGGAGAAATCACTGCACGTAAGCGATTATATTACCGGTACGTACTTTTGATCCCTTAGGCGGTACTGCATCAAAAAGCAACATCAGTGTGTAAAGGATATCACCACATGGGCTCAGGAACACTTCAGAAAACCACAGTCAGTAACTACAGTTCATCGCTACATATATAAGTGCAAGTTAAAACTCTACTATGCAAAGCCAAAGCCATTTATCAACAACACCCAGAAACGCTCGCGGCTTCGCTGGGCCCGAGCTCATCTAAGATGGACTGATGCAAAGTGGAAAAGTGTTCTGTGGTCTGACGAGTCCACATTTCAAATTGTTTTTGGAAACTGTGGACGTCGTGTCTTCCGGAACCAAGAGGAAAAGAACCATCCGGATTGTTATAGGCGCTAAGTGTAAAAGCCAGCATGTGTGATGGTATGGGGGTGTATTAGTGCCCGAGGCATGGGTAACTTACACATCTGTGAAGGCACCATTAATGCTGAAAGGTACATACAGGTTTTGGAGCAACATATGTTGTTATCATGGACGCCCCTGCTTATTTCAGCAAGCACGTGTTACAACAATGTGTTGCTGCCATTAAATTCTAAGTTAATGATTATTTGCAACAAAAAAAAAACGTTTCTCAGTTGGAACATGAAATATCTTGTCTTTGCAGCCTATTCAGTTGAATATAAGTTGAAAAGGATTTGCAAATTATTACGCAACATGCCAACTTCCATTGGTTTTGGGTTTTGTACATATTTCTCACCAGAAGGTTCTCCATATCTTTGACCTCGTCATTGACATGGTTGAGGATCTTTCTGCAGCACTCCGCACTCTGATGGACTCGCTCCTTCTCATTCAGATCCTCTGTGGGGAAGAACAATGAGAAATCCTTGATAGTAGCGGCAATAATGTTGTTCTGGGGTATTTATGTAGCATGGGGACATTGTGCACTAACAGGATTTGATGTATTATACGTAATTGTTTTTATTCATACCTTATTATTCTATTCAGTACATTACTGAGTACTCTGTGTGCTGTGCTGCAATTGTCACTGTCCTCAATACCAGTGATTCACAAACTGGTGCTATACAGGCTTCGTCTCGTGGTTCGTCAAATAATCACTTGATTAAAGCAGTGTTTTATTTTGCTATATTCAAACAGTGTTACTGTTCAAACTGTGTGCAATGTTACAGCGGCCAAAAATAAATAAATCAATAAAACCTCTGCCTTGTTTGAATGAATACGCTATGCTACTTGGTCAATATGGTGGTACTTGGAGAGCCAAGGTTTTTCTAAGGTGGTACTTGGTGAAAAAAGTTTGTGAACCAGTCAGTACCACTAGTCAGGTTTTTCAAATTGTTCGTGGTTTTGGATTTTCACGCCCTCGTATGAAGTCCAAGAGTCCTTGCACTTTCTCTAATGCAACTACCGTATTTTTCGGACTATAAGTCGCAGTTTTTTTAATAGTTTGGCCGGGCTCCAGTGCGACTTATAAATGTTTTTTTCCTTTTTTATTATGCATTTTCGGCAGGTGCGACTTATACTCCGGTGCGACTTATACTCCATACTTGCCAACCTTGAGACCTCCGATTTCGGGAGGTGGGGGGCGTGGTCGGGGTGGGGCGGGGGCGTGGTTGGAGGCGTGGCTAAGAGGGGAGGAGTATATTTACAGCTAGAATTCACCAAGTCAAGTATTTCATATATATATATACAGTATATATATATATATATATATATATATATATATATATATATATATACAGTATATATATATATATATATATATATACTGTATATATATATATATAATAAAATAAATAAATATATATATATATATATATATATACTGTATATATATATATATATATATATATATATATATATATATATATATATATATATATATATATATATATATATCTACAATTCACTGAAAGTGAAGTATTATCATTGAACCAGATTCAAGGGCTGCTGAGTTGCCATCATCAGAACCCAGATCACCCACAACAAAAACCCCACCAGTGATCCGCAGGTACCCAGAAAGGTTTCGAGTACCACAAAAAAAACTGAATCTCTGAAGACAGTATAAAAATCTGTGTTAAAGATGTACAAATACTGTTTGTATAATAAGCATGTTATTGTTTACAAATGAGGGTTAAGAGTACAGTACTAAAAAAAAAGAATGTGGCTTAAGTACAGTTTTTTAATTGAGCTGCTGCATTTTTTGGTTGGGTTGTTTATTTCTTTTGAGTAACTTCTACAATTATAAAAGGGGAGTAATGAAATGGAGTGATCTATGTTTGTCTGTTGCCATCTCCTGGTGAATGTTGGCTATAGCGTACTGGGGTTACTTTTTGGTTGGCCAACGATTTACGTGGTGTTGCGCACCTGACGTCAAGTGTGTGAGTCTGTTCTGAAGTCTACAGTAAAGAGAAGTACTTCATCCCCTCGCCTGGTTATTGCCTCCAACTCAATATATTACAACAACATTGCTCCATGCGGACCCTCCAGGTCCGCATGGAGCTGGAGGGGGCGTGGCCTCCAGATCCGCCTGAATTTCGGGAGATTTTCGGGAGAAAATTTGTCCCGGGAGGTTTTCGGGAGAAGCGCTGAATTTCGGGAGTCTCCCGGAAAATCCGGGAAGGGTTGGCAAGTATGTTATACTCCGAAAAATACGGTAATAGTCATACACAGTGTGCCTCCCGTACACTTGTTTATTTTCCGGTTGACCCAGTATATGACGTCACCCTAGGTTGACCCAGTATATGACGTCACACTAGGCGTCTGTGGCTTCTAACCAGTTAACAGCCTAGCTCTGTCGTGATGTCCGCTGTAATATTGACACGGATTAGAAATATGACGTCTCTAATGGCTATGTTGACGTTAGATAGCAGACGGCATCAATAAATGATTTAGGATTGCACTACGAACATGACGCTCCAACCAAGAATGTATCGGGCGGACGCAGGTCAATGAAAGACTGGCAAAGAGTTTTTTTCTGACAAAAATCATGGAAACAAAACTTTTGAATGTCACAAATTTCATTCAAAAATCTCTATGGATTGATGGAAGGAGTTTTAAATGCAAAGACAAAGAGCGTTCGTGCCTCGACTAATATTATCCAGAGGAAGGTTGCTATTGTTCTGGACTATCTTGCCAGTTGTGCGGAAAGTAAATCAGCTGGCTTAGCTACCTTCTTAAATACATTTCCAGAGTCGGGACCCGGGGTGGACCGCTCGCCTGTGCATCTCTGCTCTGCTGACCCGTCTCCGCTCGGGATGGTCTCCTGCTGGCCCCGCTATGGACTGGACTCTCACTATTATGTTAGATCCACTATGGACTGGACTCTCACTATTATGTTAGATCCACTATGGACTGGACTCTCACACTATTTTGTTAGATCCACTATGGACTGGACTCTCACTATTACCGCATGTTAGATCCACTATGGACTGGACTCTCACTATTATGTTAGATCCACTATGGACTGGACTCTCACTATTATGTTAGATCCACTATGGACTGGACTCTCACACTATTTTGTTAGATCCACTATGGACTGGACTCTCACTATTACCGTATGTTAGATCCACTATGGACTGGACTCTCACTATTATGTTAGATCCACTATGGACTGGACTCTCACTATTATGTTAGATCCACTATGGACTGGACTCTCACACTATTTTGTTAGATCCACTATGGACTGGACTCTCACTATTACCGTATGTTAGATCCACTATGGACTGGCCTCTCACTATTATGTTAGATCCACTATGGACTGGACTCTCACACTATTATGTTAGATCCACTATGGACTGGACTTTCACAATATTATGTTAGATCCACTATGGACTGGACTCTCACTATTATGTTAGATCCACTATGGACTGGACTCTCACTATTATGTTAGATCCACTATGGACTGGACTCTCACACTATTATGTTAGATCCACTATGGACTGGACTCTCACTATTATGTTAGATCCACTATGGACTGGACTTTCACAATATTATGCTAGACCCACTCCATTTCTCAGATGATATAATTGTTGATGACTGAAGTGTTGATATCAACCAAACCTAACCCCCCCACCCCGAACCCCTCCATATCCCATCCCCCGGATTGTAAATAATGTAAATAATTCAATGTATATACTCTGATGATTAACTTGTGTGATGACTGTATTAGATATTTATACCATGAATTGATTAACGTGGACCCCCGATTTACACAAGTGTAAAAACTTATTGGGGTGTTACCATTTAGTGGTCAATTGTACGGAATATGTACTGTACTGTGCAATCTACTAATAAAAGTCTCAATCAATCAATCAAAGCCCTAGTGGCTGCCTGGAGTTTTTTCAAAAATATATGAAAATGGAAATAGAAGAAGAATAATTTTTCTTTTGTTTTAATATGGTTTGTGTAGGACAAATATGACACACATGTTTCTAATTATTAGAAATCCCACTGTTTATATTAAACATGCTTCACCCATGAGAGTATTTGGCAAGCGCCGTTTGGTCCTAATTTCGGCGGTACTTTGCTTATATGTTCAGCTTTCTTCGACGCTGCCACAGAAAGACGTGCTTTGTGCCACTCCTTCTTTGTCTCATTTTGTCCACCAAATTTTTTATGCTGTGCGTGAACGCACAAAAGGTAAGCTTTGTTGATGTTATTGACTTGTGTGGAGCGCTAAACAGGCATATTTGGTCACTGCATGACTGCAAGCTAATCAATGCTAACATGCTATTTAGGCAAGCTGCATGTACATTTTGCACCGTTATGCCTCGTTTGTAGCTATATTTGAGCTCATTTAATTTCCTTTACTTATGTCCTCTGTGTATTTAATTGACATTTGCATGTCTAATGCCACATTATCCGTATGTAATATTGCCTGCATTTCTCATAGTTGTTTGTGTGCCATGTTGTTCCAGACCACAGCAAACGTTACCCAGTCAAAGTTTAATCTCATCACATATTTCTCAAAGGTCTGCACAAACCACAACAACATCCAAAGATTGTAATAAATCCATTAGAAGAAGACAGCCTGCTGCTTCCTTTAACTTGGACACACACATCTATATCTTTAATAATTCAAAGCCAGTAATCTCCAGGAGTTATCTCACCCTCTGAGAAGCAGCTCTTTTACTAAAGTTTGAAAAATGTGTAGAATAAATATTTCTTTCCAACAATTCTTTCAACGAGAATTTGCGACACACAGTCATTTTGATAGTAGGCTATTATTGCTAATATAGACACTTACATGATGTGCTGTCTTCGTTACAAGACTTACATAAGGCTTTTCATTTTTTGCGGCTCCAGACAGATTTAATTTTTGGCTTTTTCCACACTAATCAAATCTACTAAATTTGAGGAAACTTGCTTGCTTCCTGCAAAAAAACAAAACACACAGAGTGGGGACACATACCAGTGTTCTTTGCAATGTTCTCCAGCAGCAGTGGGTACTTGGTGAGCCTCTGCATCTCAAAGGGAATAATGTCCTTCAGCTGCAGCCTCCGACACTGAGGCTTGCTCTCCGCCTCCTGCCAACAACATGGTTCAGGAACAACGTGACTCCGCCTTCTTCTTCTTTCACTATCTCTTAATGTGTGGGAGTTACCTGTATGAACGAGTTGAAGCGAGGTTCTTTCTTCTGCCGGCTCTTGATCTGGTCTAGGGCCCACGACTGGTGACTGCAGAAGCGGGCTGTCAGTTTCTGGAACCATTCGCCTTCCGTACCCTCGAACTGCAACACGTGCAAGCAATTCAACTTCAAATGTGAAACTAATATGCGATTGCGGAATGGGGTGTGTATGGCCCGGCCTTGAAACCAGCGGCAGGTGAGTAGATTGCCCAGCTGGGGTTGATTATCTACCGTATTTTTCGGAGTATAAGTCGCTCCGGAGCATAAGTCGCACCGGCCGAAAATGCATAATAAAGAAGGAAAAAAACATATATAAGTCGCACTGGAGTATAAGTCGCATTTTTGGGGGAAATTTATTTGATAAAAGCCAACACCAAGAATAGACATTTGAAAGGCAATTTAAAATAAATAAAGAATAGTGAACAACAGGCTGAATAAGTGTACGTTATATGAGGCATAAATAACCAACTGGTATGTTAACGTAACATATTATGGTAAGAGTCATTCAAATAACTATAACATATAGAACATGCTATACAATCTGTCACTCCTAATCGCTAAATCCCATGAAATCTTATACATCTAGTCTCTTACGTGAATGAGATCAATAATATTATAATGTGTTCATCATTTCACACATAAGTTGCTCCTGAGTATAAGTCGCACCGCCGGCCAAACTATGAAAAAAACTGTGACTTATAGTCCAAAAAATACGGTATATACTCTGGACCTAGACGTTGAGTCTACGACATACATGGCGGACAATAACTGATACAGTCTGCTTTGCCAGTCCAAATGCATTCGCTGTTTTCCGTAGTAAGTTTTACCAGGTAATACAAAGCACACGCTACCTTTTTTTATCGCGTCCACGGGAGTCCGCATTCTCGTTGTCTCTCCTTCGACAAATGGAGGAAGTTTTTCGTGCATTCGAACGTCCTCTTGCCGTCTGAGAAGTGTTGTACCCGAAATAGCTACATTCGCTTTCTCTTAAGGTATTCATGTGTGATTTCCACAAGCGTCTGTACATGTAGAAGGAGGAGAAACACGGGCATATCTGGTTGACTCGCTTCGAAACCGCTTTATTATGAAACTGGCTGTGGCGTGTTCTTTCTGACCTCACTTCCTGTGTGGGTGTGTTCTTTTTGGCGTCACTTCCTCTCCGAACTCACTTTGTAAACGATCAATGAGTCCATACAAAACTAAGTGCCGGAGATTCAAGAAATACAAGGCTGACTTACCCGTGTAAAAATTTGTCCGAGGAGGGGGACCTTAAACGCTGGTTTAGTGTGGCTGAAATGGGGCTTAGGCAAAATAATAATTATTTTTTTAAGGGGTTAAACGCCTTAGTGTAGACGTGGCTTTAGTCTACACCAGGCCTGGGCAATTATTTTGACTCGGGGGGGCCAAATTTAGAGAAAAAAAATGTGTCTGGGGCCAGCATATCTATTTTTAGAAACACTAATACAAAACCTCACAATAATGTCGACTGAATGCTAAAATCGTTATGACAGACCGCCTTAAAAAAACAGAACTTTACATTTTTTTATTGAATGAAACACCCAGAATGTACATAATAATAAAGAATCTAGGATTTACAATATTAACTATGAAAGATAAAACACTGAATATGAACGTCACACCCCTTGTCGATCGACATATTTTACAATCAAGCGAAACAAAAATGCAACAAAGAGCGAAATATGAGCGCGAAGGGTAAAAAAAAACCCACCTGCAATCTGATATATCACAAAGCTTTTATTTTGACTCGAGGGGGGCTAAATTTAGAGGAAAAAAATGTGTCTGGGGGCCAGTCTATCTATTTTTAGGAACACTAATAAAAAACCTCACAATAAAGTCTGATTGAATGATAAAAACGTTATGACAGACCGCCTTAAACTGAATGGAATTTTACTTTTTTTTTACTGAATGAGACACCCAGAATGTACATGAAAATACAGAATTTGGGATTTACAATATTAATTATGAACAATAAAACACTGAATATTAACATCACACCCCCTCTCGATCGACATATTTTACAATCAAGCGGAATGCAACAAAAGTGCAAAAAACACAGGGAAATATGAATGCAAAGAGTAAAAAACCCCACCTATCATCTAAAATATATCACTAAGCTTTAGAATGTTATTGTAAAAATCTCCTTCCGCGTCTGTCTCTGACACCCACATTTCAGGCTGACACTCTGGAAATGCTCCCCACCCACACTGCTTGGTGCCTCGTCTGAGCTGATGTGACTTGGATTACCATAGTAACTAATTAGATTACCAAAGTAACTAATTAGATTACCATAGTAACTAGTATATCATGCAAAAGCTCAGATTCCAACCATTGCAATACTTTGTATAGTTCAAGACTTACGGTCATCAGAAAACTGCACATCATAATGGCAGCTACACTTTCCATCTTAAAGATCTCAAAAAATTATTTGGGAATGTCCGGCGGGCCAGATTGAAAAGCTACTCAGTGGCCTAGTGGTTAGAGTGTCCGCCCTGAGATGGGGAGGTTGTGAGTTCAAACCCCGGCCGAGTCATACCAAAGACTATAAAAATGGGAGCCATTACCTCCCTGCTTGGCACTTAGCATCAAGGGTTGGAATTGGGGGTTAAATCACCAAAAATGATTCCCGGGTGCGGCACCGCTGCTGCTCACTGCTCCCCTCGCTTCCACCAGGGGGTGAACAAGGGGATGGGTCAAATGCAGAGGACAAATTTCACCACACCTAGTGTGTGTGTGACTGTCTAATGACAGTCAAGAATGTTAAAATAATTTCTAAACAACAGACATTTATCCATGAAAATGTGGAAAAACTGCAGGTGGTGTGTCTGACAGAGAAGCAGCCCGACAGAGATACAGTAGGACTCCACTCTACAAGTCTTAAATGCTGTACACTATTATTACGTCAAAATACTACTGGAGTTGTTAGTAGTACATTCTACCGTACAGTTTTTCATGCAATATTTCCTATCCAAGCGACATATTATAATTCTGCTGTTTTGGGGGGTAAGCACCAATTAAATTATTTCAATTAATTTAAATTTTGGACATTGATTTAAGTGTTTCGAGTTAGGAACTCTCTCACAGAACCTATTAAGTTGAGGTGATACTGTACTTCACGATACCATACACAAAGTATGGACACTCCACAACATTGTCTTGATCAATAAACTGGAATATTAATCAATCTATAGCGCATTTCTGGAACATAGGGCGCACCGGATTATAAGGCGCACTGCCGATGAACGGGTCTATTCAGGTCTTTTTTCATACAAAAGGTGCACCGCATAATAAGGCGCGTTAAAGGGGTCATATTATGATCTTTTCCTAAATGGAAAACACTTCCTTGTGGTCTACATAACATGTAATGGTGGTTCTTTGTTCAAATTGTTGCATAGATTATGCTTTACAGATCATCTTCAAGTCGCTTTCTGACAGTGGCAGACGCGTGCACATTTTCAGGACTTATGCAGATCTCAAATACACATCAGCAGGTACCAGAAGGTAAGAAAAGTTGGTTTTGCATAATATTGTGAAACAAAACGGCAGATAATATGTCTGCTAATGGGTGCCATTTTGCGGTCCTTATACACACACTGTAGTAATACTTGTATCTCTGACCGCGGTAGCCGTAATGGGCCGACAATCCATCAAGCGGTGCGGCTTCAAAGTCATACTAAAACATTTTGACAGATTTTCGAGTGCCGTGTGTTATGTTCTTTATTTTCAATGGAACATTTAAAGTTTTGGTGTTGTTTACTGGCGTCACATTGCAGTCTACACATATCTCTTATGTGTGACTACCATCTACTGGTCACACTTATCATTTCACCGTGTACCAAATAAAATTGCTCCGAGGTCGGTAAGCACAACCAGAATTATTCCGTACATGTACATTTTTGAGAAAATGAAAGGATTTTAAGTGCACCTTATAGTCCAAAAAATATGGTAGATGGATTAATTGATATTTTGTCATCAGTATTTAGTTCCCTCTCTCTGCGCAACAATTATTGGCAAAAGCAGTGATGGCTTACTCCGCTAGGTACTGTACAAGATTCATTCAGTAAATACATGTATAATTGAAACAAAAAAGCTAATGTGATTATCATCGTTTTATAATTAAAGGTCTTTCAGAAAGCAAACATAAGAACAAGCTTAAAAAGTAGATGTGTTTCTATCAGGGGGGGTTCATCTGTGGAACAGTTTGGATGATTCCTTCAAATGTTCCAGTTCTATTCACACATTTAAAAAACACTTTAAGACCAATGTCTTGGAAAGATATATCACTCTTGAATCAACACAGTAGTTAATACTATGATTATTGTTATTTACAGACCTAAATGTGGGATATAAATAATAATGGAAGTATAATTGTATATAGAATATAATTGGTACAAAGGTTTAACTAACCCATGTGCCTTTTTTTTTCGGACTATAAGTCACAGTTTTTTTCATAGTTTGGCCGGGGGTGCGACTTATCCTCAGGAGCGACTTATGTGTTAAATTACTAACACATTAGCGTAAAATATCAAATAATATTATTGATGTCATTCACGTAAGAGACTAGACGTATAAGATTTCATGGGATTTAGCGATTAGGAGTGACAGATTGTATAGCATGTTCTATATGTTATAGTTATTTGAATGACTCTTACCATAATATGTTACGTTAACATACCAGTTGGTTATTTATGCCTCATATAACGTACACTTATTCAGCCTGTTGTTCACTATTCTTTATTTATTTTAAATTGCCTTTCAAATGTCTATTCTTGGTGTTGGCTTTTATCAAATCAATTTCCCCCAAAAATGCGACTTATATATGTTTTTTTTCCTTCTTTATTATGCATTTTCGGCCGGTGCGACTTATACTCCAAAAAATACGGTACAGGGATATTTCACATGTTTTTACTGTGTATATAATTGAACAGTGTTTATGTGTATTTATAATATGTTGTGCAAAGGAAATGTAATATTTTTAGGAAGCTCATCTTGTATTTGACATTGTTTGTAGGGTTAAGCGCAATAAGTGTTCAACTTCAGCCTAAACCCTTTCAATTTATGAATGTACAACTGTTTGTTTATGTAAAACTGTTTGTTTATTTTGTTGACCACTGACCGAAGAAATAATAAACTAAACTAAAACTGATCAAAAAGCAAGAAAGGAGAAAAAGACTCACTCTGTTGAGTACTGTGGTGCTGATGGACTTGACGATAAAGTTGTCCTCCAGACGCAGTTTCTTCAGGTTCTCGTAGAAGTTATCTGGCCAAAAGACAAAAATATGTTTTAATGATGTGTTTCAAAAGGTGGCATGTTTGTGGCGTGAGACGCTCACAGTGCATTTCAATGATCTCGTCCAGGTTGGGGAAGATGGCAGCCAGCTCTGTGGCGGTCAGCAGCTCCTCTCTCTCCAAAGGCCTGGAGAAGATCATCTGAAGGACACTTAGCATGCGCACGTGGGCGTGCTCGGTGGCGAACAACTCTGAGAGGAGTGGAAACAAAAGAACAAATTAACTACGTAAACGGGAATAAAAAATATATCCTATATAGAAATCATCGTTACCGATTATTAATAGTCAAGGAGGCCGATAATCAATATTTGGAGCCAATATTCATTTGCAGTAAAAGCTATTTAAACATGAGTAGTATACGTCAGTAAACAGCTGGACAAGGTTTTAAGTTGTTTCTTGTTTAAACATTATTTTTCAAGCAACGTCGGACCAGTAGCGACCTAATGTTTAATAAGGCGCTGATGTTGTGGTTAGAGATGTCCAATAATGGCTTTTTTGCCGATATCTGATATTGTCCAACTCTTAATTACCGATTCCGATATCAACCGATACCGATTTATACAGTCGTGGAATGAACACATTATTATGCTTAATTTTGTTGTGATGCCCCGCTGGATGCATTAAACAATGTAAGTTTACCATGAATTGATTAACGTTGAAAAACTTATTGGGGTGTTACTATTTAGTGGTCAATTGTACGGAATATGTACTGTACTGGGCATTCTACTAATACAAGTTTCAATCAATCAATCAAAAACATTGGTTTTCCAAATTAAGAGAACAACTTCAACTCCAGTTGAGGTGGGCGGGGTGGGGTTTGGTGGTAGTCGGGGGTGTATATTGTAGCGTCCCGGAAGAGTTAGTGCTGCAAGGGCTTCTGGGTATTTGTTCTGTTGTGTTTATGTTTATTTGCAAAAAAAATGAAATTTCTCAGTTGGAACATTAAATATCTTTTCTTCGCAGTCTATTCAATTGAATATACATTGAAAAGGATTTGCAAATCATTGCATTCCGTTTTTATTTACCATTTACACAACGTGCCAACTTCACTGGTTTTGGGTTTTACAATTGAAAAAAAAAAAGAAACCGATACTGATAGACGTCAAAATGCCAAATATCGGACGATCTCTATTTTGCAATCCTCCTCACCGTTGATGACCTCTTGCCTCTTGGTCTCCTTCTTGCTGAGGCTGGACAGAGCTTCCGGGGAGGCCAGCTCCCTCCAGTTGGGCGGGTCTTGCTCAAACTCCAGGAGGCGTGGCTCCATCTCCTCCGGCTGAGGGGCGGGGCTTGCGGGCGAGGAGCCCGAGCCCTCCTGGGGTTGAATGGGTCCTTCATTGCTGCGGCAACAAGGGAATGAGGGTGTGGTGAATAATCAATATTCAACCGTCCCTACACCGTTCTACTGGACCTTCAGCCTGGGGTCTGTCCCTGCTGTGCATCTTACGAAAAGGGGTTGAGCGCCGCCGCTATGGTCGTCATGGTGGACGGCTGCAGGTCGACGTCGCTACGAGAGCGGGACTGTTTGTTT
>NC_084551.2:565000-630000 GCF_033978685.3 Nerophis lumbriciformis
GTTTCTGTAGGAGGACAAACATGACACAAACCTCCCTAAGTGTTATAAAGCACACTGTTTATATTAAACATGCTTCACTGATTCCAGTATTTGGCGAGCGCCGTTTTGTCCTACTAATTTTGGCGGTCCCTGAACTCACCTTAGTTTGTTTACATGTATATCTTTCTAGGACGTGTTTTATGCCACTTCTTTTTCTGTCTCATTTTGTCCACCAAACTTTTAACGTTGTGCATGAATGCACAAAGGTGAGTTTTGTTGATGTTATTGACTTGTGTGGAGTGCTAATCAGACATATTTGGTCACTGCATGACTGCAAGCTAATCGATGCTAACATGCTATTTAGGCTAGCTATATGTACATATTGCATCATTATGCCTCATTTGTAGCTATATTTGAGCTCATTTAGTTTCCTTTAAGTCCTCTTAATTCAATTTATATCTCATGACACACTATCTGTATGTAATATGGCTTTTCATTTTTTTGCGGCTCCAGACAGATTTGTTTTTGTATTTTTGGTCCAATATGGCTCTTTCAACATTTTGGGTTGCCGACCCCTGATATAGTCAAACAGTTTAAGAACAACATTTCTCAAAGTGCAATTGCAAGAAATTTAGGGATTTCAACATCTACGCTCCATAATATCATCATATCATCTGGAGAAACCACTTCACGTAAGCGGCATTGAATGACCATGACCTTCGATCCCTCAGACGGCACTGTATCAAAAACCGACATCAATTTCTAAAGGATATCACCACATGGGCTCAGGAACACTTCAGAAACCCACTGTCAGTAACTACAGTTGGTCGCTACATCTGTAAGTGCAAGTTAAAGCTCTACTATGCAAAGCGAAAGCCATTTATCAACAACATCCAGAAACGCTCATGCAAAGTGGAAAAGTGTTCTGTGGTCTGACGAGTCCACATTTCAAATTGTTTTTGGAAATATTCGACGTTGTGTCATCCGGACCAAAGGGGAAGCGAACCATCCAGACTGTTATGGACGCAAAGTTCAAAAGGCAGCATGTGTGATGGTATGGGGGTGTATTAGTGCCCAAGGCATGGGTAACTTACACATCTGTGAAGGCACCATTAATGCTGAAAGGTACATACAGGTTTTGGAACAACATATGCTGCCATCTAAGCGCCGTCTTTTTCTATTTCAGCAAGACAATGCCAAGCCACATTCAGCACGTGTTACAACAGCGTGGCTTCGTAAAAAAAAAAAAAAAGAGTGCGGGTACTTTCCTGGTCCGCCTGCAGTCCAGACCTGTCTCCCATCGAAAATGTGTGTTATGAAGCGTAAATTACGACAGCGGAGACCCCGGACTGTTGAACGACTGAAGCTCTACATAAAACAAGAATGGGAAAGAATTCCACTTTCAAAGCTTCAACAATTAGTTTCCTCAGTTCCCAATCGTTTATTGAGTGTTGTTAAAAGAAAAGGTGATGTAACACAGTGGTGAACATGCCCTTTCCCAACTACTTTGGCACGTGTTGCAGCCATGAAATTCTAAGTTAATTAGTATTTGCAAAAAAATAAATAAAGTTTTTGAGTTTGAACATCAAATATGTTGTCTTTGTAGCATATTCAACTGAATATGGCTTGAAAATGATTTGCAAATCATTGTATTCCGTTTATATTTACATCTAACACAATTTCCCAACTCATATGGAAACGGGGTTTGTAGATTCTTTCAGATCTGGAGGTCATTGAAATGGAAACTGCTTGTGTCGGCAAATGCGGGGTCTGCACAAATTTGCTTTACTTACACAAACTTGTGTCCGTGGTCATATTGTACTGAACAGCGATTAAAGACACACACGCTTTCATTGTTGTGCTAACATACGACATTTCAATTTCCTGTTCTGTGGTTAACATTCAGTATGTCCTCATTGTAAACTGAGGTGGCGTCATAAAAAGAACATGTGTGCATTTCGAGAGGTGAGAACATTTAGGGCCTGATCTCCTAAGATCTAAATAACAAGTGCTAAATGGCGGTTGGAAACTATAAAACTGCGTGTACTATTAGTGGGAGGGTTGTGGGTTATCTACTAAAACTGTGTGCACCACTGATAATAGGTGCAATGTGGTGCAAACCGCCCTATTTAAATGTGGTGTTGTGCTTATACCGGATGTTACCATGGAGACACTCATTTCCCTCCACATTTATGGCATCATATGGTCAAACTAGTGGTGTTTCGGATGTTGTTGACATGCAGCAAACAAAAATAATACGAACCATCTTTTCTAGGCTATATTGAAGAGTGATCCCGACAACAAAACCTACTTTGAGCACTCTGGGAGGCGCTGCGGTGCTGTGATGGTGCAGACACAAGAAAACGTTTTTTTTTTTTTTTCATACGGAACATGTACCGTATTTTCCGCACTATAAGGCGCACCTAAAAACCACAAATTTTCTCAAAAGCTGACAGTGCGCCTTATAACCCGGTGCGCTTTATATATGGATAAATATTAAGATTCATTTTCATAAAGTTTCGGTCTCGTAACTACGGTAAACAGCCGCCATCTTTTTTCCCGGTAGAACAGGAAGCGCTTCTTCTTCTACGAAAGCAACCGCCAAGGTAAGCACCCGCCCCCATAGAACAGGAAGCGCTTCTTCTTCTACTGTAAGCAACCACCCGCCCGCGTAGAAGAAGAAAAAGGGCGCGGATATTACCGTACTTCATTTCCTTTGTGTGTTTACATCTGTAAAGACCACAAAATGGCTCCTACTAAACGACAGGGATCCGGTTCATGAAAAGACGCAATCTCTCCATCCGCACACGGATTACTATTTCACAGCAACTGATATTCCTGTGAACCGCACTGTGGATACAACGGGAGCACGTACGGTGAATATTCGCACCACAGGGAATGAGAAGTCATCCTTCACTGTGGTTCTAGCTTGCCATGCTAATGGCCAGAAACTTCCACCCATGGTGATATTCAAAAGGAAGACCTTGCCAAAAGAGACCTTTCCAGCCGGCGTCATCATAAAAGCTAACTCGAAGGGATGGATGAAGAAAAGATGAGCGAGTGGTTAAGGGAAGTTTAAGTTTACGCGAAGAGGCCGGGTGGCTTTTTTCACGCAGCTCTGTCCATGTTGATATACGACTCCATGCGCGCCCACATCACGCTGGTTTTAATATATTATTAAAGTTTGACTGACCTATTTGACTGTTTTTTTGACATTCCTTTAGCGCAGTTAGATGCGGCTTATAACACGGGGCGGCTTATAGGTGGACAAAGTTTTGAAATATGCCGTTCATTGAAGGCGCGGCTTATAACCCAGGGCGCCTTATGGTGCGGAAAATACGGTATATATATTTACTACAATAATAGAGGCAATTATTATTATTCATTACCAATACTGTTATTTGTATTGTTTTTTTTATTGCACTATTTGTAGTGTAATAATGTTAATTGTTATTTTTGTGTTCTTACTATCTACTTCATTAACTGGTTCTTCTTTATGATTTTTGGTATCATATTTGCATATATTGTATTTGTCGTGCTGTTGTTGTTGTTGTCACTTTCTGTCTTGTCTCCCTCGTGTCCCCAAAATCTCCCCCTCTGTCTTCTGAGCCAAAACACGAAATATATCCATTTAATAAAATCAAACACTCTAAGGCAGCAAGAAAAATATCCCACACTTCTCTTTTGTAAATCTGTACAGCAGATATGGGCATCTACATGAACAATATTATTTGCCTGAATGGCAGGACAGGACATATTAAAAAAATGAAAATAAAATAAAAATAAATAATATATGTTCTATATAAAAAAAAAACACCATTAAAAAAATACCGGCCGACACGTAAACAAATCAATTGTGTTTTAATGAGCCCTTTGAGAAATCTAGCAGCTATAAAATTATAAAATGTAATTGCGGGATAAACGATATGTCAAATATTCTAAATTATAGACGTGTTAAATATAGATGCAAAACAGAGGCCACAGAACAGTGTTAGTCTTGATAAACCACATTGAGTGTATTTGCATCTTATCCCTCCAGTATAATGGTCGTGAATCAAAATCAATGTTAGAAATGATTGACCTATTCAAGGCTCCACTGTGAATATTGTGTGTTTGCAAAATAATAATAATTAAAAAAAGGACTTCAAACAAACATGAAAAAAAAATTGAAATCTTATAATCGACAGATATGTCTGAAGTTGATCTCGAGATTTAAGTGTTGAAAGTAAAAAGTAATAATACAAAATGTATTCAATTATTTTTAACTTTTTTATGAGTGGGAGCTTTTTGGATTAAACTGTCATTGCTTAAAAAAAAAAAAAAAGAACTTAAAATAAATGTTATAAATTATTGACCTATTTAAGATTGCATCAAATATTCCACTTTGAAAATTTTGGGGGTGAAAATATCCCATAATTTGTGCTTTTGCCATAAAAAACAGGGTTTTGGAAAAGATGGAAACAAATAATTAATTATGGAACTACTAAATTATTAGTTTGTAAACCTCTAATAAGAAATTCGAGTTGGCAAAAAGGAACTAAAATAAATAGAAAAATATATAAGTTTTATTTAATAAAGAAATCTTTGAAGCTGCCCCATACAAAACATTTGGAAAATGGGAGGACTTTTTTGACTGCCCGTTGCCGTGGGATGCCATATTCAAACTAATCTATAAAACTACTATTGATGTGCAAAATCGTTATTTTCAAATTAAAATTATTTACAACTTCTTACCCACGGGGAAAATGTTAAAATTATGGAATATGACAGAGTCAGATGACTGCCCATTTTGTTGTCAGGAGTCTGAATCCATCCTGCATTTGTTTTGGTATTGTCATATTGTGTCTTCCTTTTGGGTGGAAGTTGAAAAAATGTGTTTAAGGATTGGTTTGTTTATGAAGCTTGATGTGGTTTCTGTTATTTTGGGAGAGTTCATTGACAATCATGATTTAATCAATTGAATTATAGTACTCGGTAAAAGGTTTATTTTTAAGGCCAAAAACAGATATTCACTTAGTATTACTTTCTTTAAAACATTTATTCAGTATTTTTTAACTTTAGAAAATTACATGGTTGAAAACGATAATGATGCCAAAAAACATAAAAAAAAGATGGGAAGTCCTCAAAGGCTTATGTTGAAAGTGTAATTATGTTTATAGATTATATGCTATCTGTTGTTGTATTCCCTAACTTTTAGTGACCTGAACATAAGCTGGACTGTACATACATTTTTTGTTTTTGTTTTTAAAAATGTAATTTTGTTTATAGATTATATGCAATCTGTTGTGTTCCAAAATTTTCTGTTTTTGTTTTTTTCTCAGTGTACATGAATGAAGGTGTGTGTTGCTGGACCCGACTTGGACATTATCTGGACTGGACCTGGTTTAAAAAAAAAAAACAACAACCTTTAAACGAAGCTAATTTCATTTACAGCCAGGTCTGGTGAAGATAAGGTCCTTTCTTTCCTTTTTAATTTTTTAAAATTTTTTATAGATAAGATACATAAATATTTTCTTGGATAAAAAGGAAAGTAAACAATATAAAAATAATTACATAAGGGAGAAAAAAGAAAGAAAAAATAGTAATTAAATGAAAATGTTAGTGGACCAGCAGCACAAACAATCAAGTGTGCTTCAGGGACTGTGTCCCTTGCAGAAGTGTTGTCCATGTTGTGGAAACCAGAGTATTGATGGCAGAAAGAAACAACCCCTTTTGTGTGAGTGGGTGTGTGTGAGTGTGAATAGGGGAGGGAGGTTTTTTTTTTCTGGGTTGATGCACTAGTTGAAAGTGTATCGTGTGTTTTTTTCTATGTTGATTTAATAAAAACAAAAAAAAACAAAAAAAAAACAGGGTTTTTGATAATAAAACATAAAAAAAACACTTTATATCAACAGATAGACCTGAAGTTGATCTAGAGATTTAGGCGTTGAATTAAAAAAAAAAAGAAAAAAAAAAAGACATATTTTTTAGCATATTTATGACTAAAAGCAAACTTGCGCTGGAGCCCTCAAGCTAAAAAAAATCTATATATTGTATTAAGTTTGAAAACTTAAAATATCAATTTGGCCCCTGCGTGCTTAGATTTTTCAGTGTGCAGCCCTCGGTGGAAAAAGTTTGGACCCGCCGGGTATAAAATATTGCAACAACAACGTGTTAGCTGCTGCTCTGGGACTGCGTTTGCGTGTGTGCATGCACGTGTGGACCAGACAATAGTGAGTGACAAACCTGAACGCCAGACTCATTCCTAGTGGAAGACAAGCAATTTGTATTCAATATAGTTAGTAATTGTGAGACTTCAAAATTTGGAAGAAATACAGTAAAGGGTATGTTGAACAGCTAATGGTAACATAAGGTAGTCGGTGTTGTGCTTGGTATATTTTCTGCTTTGAAAAATACAACTGTGAGCAAGTCTCTGCCAAACAAAGTACAGTACAGTTTGGACACCTTCTCATTCAATGCCTTTTCTCTATTTTCATGACTATTTACATTGTAGATTGTCACTGAAGGCATCACAACTATGAACGAACACATGTGGAGTTATGTACTTAACAAAAAAAGGAGAACCAACTGAAAACATGTTTTATATTCGAGTTTCTTCAAAATAACCACCCTTTGCTCTGATTACTGCTTTGCACACTCTTGGCATTCTCTCAATGGGCTTCAAGAGGTAGTCACCTGAAATGGTTTTCACTTCAAAGGGGTGCCTTATCAGGGTTGATTAGTGGAATTTCTTACAAACCCCGTTTCCATATGAGTTGGGAAATTGTGTTAGATGTAAATATAAACGGAATTCAATGATTTGCAAATCATTTTCAAGCCATATTCAGTTGAATATGCTACAAAGACAACATATTTGATGTTCAAACTCATAAATATTTTTTTTTTGTGCAAATAATCAATAACTTTAGAATTTGATGGCAGCAACACGTGACAAAGAAGTTGGGAAAGGTGACAATAAATACTGATAAAGTTGAGGAATGCTCATCAAACACTTATTTGGAACATCCCACAGGTGTGCAGGCTAATTGGGAACAGGTGGGTGCCATGATTGGGTATAAAAGTAGATTCCATGAAATGCTCAGTCATTCACAAACAAGGATGGGGCGAGGGTCACCACTTTGTCAACAAATGCGTGAGCAAATTGTTGAACAGTTTAAGAAAAACCTTTCTCAAGCAGCTATTGCAAGGAATTTAGGGATTTCACCATCTACGCTCCGTAATATCATCAAAGGGTTCAGAGAATCTGGAGAAATCACTGCACGTAAGCAGCTAAGCCCGTGACCTTCGATCCCTCAGGCTGTACTGCATCAACAAGCGACATCAGTGTGTAAAGGATATCACCACACGGGCTAAAGGAACACTTCAGAAACCCACTGTCAGTAACTACAGTTGGTCGCTACATCTGTAAGTGCAAGTTAAAACTCTCCTATGCAAGGCGAAAACCGTTTATCAACAACACCCAGAAACGCCGTCGGCTTCGCTGGGCCTGAGCTCATCTAAGATGGACTGATACAAAGTGGAAAAGTGTTCTGTGGTCTGACGAGTCCACATTTCAAATTGTTTTTGGAAACTGTGGACGTCGTGTCCTCCGGACCAAAGAGGAAAAGAACCATCCGGATTGTTATAGGCGCAAAGTGTAAAAGCCAGCATCTGTGATGGTATGGGGGTGCATTAGTGCCCAAGACATGGGTAACTTACACATCTGTGAAGGCACCATTAATGCTGAAAGGTACATACAGGTTTTGGAGCAACATATGTTGCCATCCAAGCAACGTTACCATGGACGCCCCTGCTTATTTCAGCAAGACAATGCCAAGCCATGTGTTACATCAACGTGGCTTCATAGTAAAAGAGTGCGGGTACTAGACTGGCCTGCCTGTAGTCCAGACCTGTCTCCCATTGAAAATGTGAAGCCTAAAATAGCACAAGGGAGACCCCCGGACTGTTGAACAACTTAAGCTGTACATCAAGCAAGAATGGGAAAGAATTCCACCTGAGAAGCTTCAAAAATGTGTCTCCTCAGTTCCCAAACATTTACTGAGTGTTGTTAAAAGGAAAGGCCATGTAACACAGTGGTGAACATGCCCTTTCCCAACTACTTTGGCGCGTGTTGCAGCCACGAAATTCTAAGTTAATTGCAAAAAATAAAAAATAAAGTTTATGAGTTTGAACATCAAATATGTTGTCTTTGTAGTGCATTCAACTGAATATGGCTTGAAAAGGATTTGCAAATCATTGTATTCCGTTTATATTTACATCTAACACAATTTCCCAACTCATATGGAAACGGGGTTTGTACTTTATCAATGGGGTTGGGACCATCAGTTGTGTTGTGAATGAGAAGGTATGTCCAAACGTGTGGTCTGTACTTTATGCTAAGTTAATATCTGCTAACGTGATGCAAAAACAGTAACCAGGTGAATAAATAGGGCCGATTAAAAACCACAACAACCCCTGAAGTTGCATATACAGTAGGGCGAGGATTCATATGGCCTATTCGTCATGGTTTACCTGACACATGAGACGTGACAAATTGGGGCGGTGCAATACCCACTTTAGCCGCCAGATGGCAGTATAGTGTTGGATATTTTAAAATGTGTTTTTGTGGCAATTAGAACAGTAAGGTGGCGCTTTTCATTAGCAGAATGCATCACAAAATGATTAAGTGAATTATATTTATATAGCGCTTTTCTCTAGCGACTCAAAGCGCTTTTACATAGTGAAAGCCAATATCTAATTGACATTTAAACCAGTGTGGGTGGCACTGGGAGCAGGTGGGTCAAGTGGACACAACGGCAGTGACTAGGATGGCGGAAGCGGGGATCAAACCTGGAACCCTCAAGTTGCTGGCACATGAATCCCTTCTCTACTGTGCAGTAAAGTAGGATTCCGCATGAACAAGTTGCACAGACAGGCAACATAAAGTGCAGTTTCAAACATGACGAGCATCAGGACAGCAAACACACAAGTGGGACAAAATGATGAAGGAGGAAAAAAAAGGAGTGAAGGAAAGAGAGAGAAGGCTGGGCTGCGTTCGCATGGCGAGGGTGTCGCTTTTCTTCCAGTATTTCCGGGATTTGTTTGCTAGCGAGCGGTGGGCAGCATGACAAAAAGCTAGCACACAGCAGAGACAGACAGCTGGGGTGTGGAGCTTTACCACACTCGCCACCCTAATCACAGTTATTGGACTAGTCTTCTCTCACGTTCCCTTACCTGTCTTTCTCCAAAGTCTCCTCCGTGAGGCTGTCACCGGTGGAGAAGGGCTCCCCGACGGCCAGCGAGCCTCCGAGACCAACGGGGGACACGTCTCCCCGGTCGGATAAGACCGGCGGCTCTAAACGGTTGCTAGAAAGACCTGGAATGTTGGAGATAGGAGGAAGAGGTTAATGCATTCCTGCATTGCTACGTCCACATTTTCAGGGGCCACTTTAGTCCTTAGTAGAGATGTCCGTTAATGGCTTTTTTTACCGATATTCCAATATTGTCCAACTCTTAGTTACCGATACCGACATATACAGTCGTGGAATTAACACATTATTATTCCTAATTTTGTTGTGATGCCCCGCTGGATGCATTAAACAATGTAACAAGGTTTTAAGGCTGAAACGACGCGTCGACATAGTCGACGTCATCGGTTACGTAAATACGTCGTCGTTTTTATGCTTCGACGCGTCGCATATTTACGTCACACTGCCGTCATGGCGGAGCGCAAAGCAGATGATGCGAGCGGTGCGAGCGAGGGGAAAAAAGCACGCCAAAAGTCGTCAAAAGTGTGGGAGTATTTCAATAAACAAATGTATA
Source organism: Nerophis lumbriciformis (assembly GCF_033978685.3). Taxonomy (NCBI): domain Eukaryota; kingdom Metazoa; phylum Chordata; class Actinopteri; order Syngnathiformes; family Syngnathidae; genus Nerophis; species Nerophis lumbriciformis. Next base: position 574,781 of record NC_084551.2, read on the forward strand.
TAATTCGGCATTATTTCGGCCAGTTGGCTTATAAAATCAGAGCCGATCAGTTTACGTTCGCGCGCAGGTATAACGCGGCGCGCTCCTGTCTCATCTGCTGGTGCGCGAGCCCGGTAATTAGACCGCTGTGTCAAATCAAGGAGTACAAAAGACGCCAGCGCAGAGTGGAAAAAGGTTTAGTTCATTACAGATAACCCAGAGTTGTGCCAAAAGTATGTAAGATTTAATATTTCTCTTCGTGGGTGTGGCGCACCTGTTGCGCTGGTGAGATGGGAGGGGGGGTTGTGTGCATGTAGCGTGCTTAGTCTGGAGGCTAAATACACACAGTGTGTTATGTAACTGTTGTTTAGTGTTGATATTCTTTGCTTAGTTTGATAAATGTTGGAGCAGTTTGCTTCATCAGGAGGGTGAAGTCGCTCAATTTAAAGTGTTGGATTTAACTGTGTTGGTGAGGGTGTAGAAAAAGGGGCATTTTTCTACCAGTAGACAGCGTTTAAGATTGAGTGTTTCACTGCTAAATTAATAATATATTTATATTGAATATGGATTTTAAATATGTATCTAAATAGGTGGTTAATTGGTTAGGTATTTATGTATTTGCATATTGGGTTTTCTGTTGCATTTATCTATTGTGTTTCTGGTGTTAAATGTATTTTATATGTATCTTGGTGCATTTATGTTGACAATTTATTTAAAATCTGTTTTAACTTAAAGGGAAAAGATGTGTCCATTTTCTTGCACTTGTTTAATGGTTAAGAGTTTGATAGCTAATTAATAGTTGTAAATTATGGGATTGATAATTGATTGATTTTTTACAGCATGTTAATCTTGTGGTGTTTTGTCCTTAAAGGTTTTTCACCTACTAAAGAAGCTAAAGGCTACTAAAGGCTACTAAAGGCTACTAAAGACAGCTAATGACAGCTAAAGAAACTAAAGTCTATTAACACTGCTAAAGACTGCTAAAAAGACTAAAGAAGAAAAAAGAAGCTGTTTCTTGGTTGGAAAAACTGTTGCAAACTAAAGGAAAATAAAAGGAAAAAGTAACTACGGTCTGGTCTTTTGAGTGAAATCCAGAAGCCACATTCAGCATTGGTACATCCCTTCAAGTGTGGGATAAGCACAGCGAAAAAAGCAAAACACTTGACAGTTGTTGTATGCACACTGTGTCGAGCGGAAATGGCCTATCATAGCAGCACAACGGCTATGAAGGAACATTTGAAAAGAAAACACCCGACAGCGTTCTTGCCATCACCATCAACTAGTCAATCGTCCGCGTGAGTATACATTGTCATCATTACACAAAATCATGAATGTGTCATTTGTATCTGCGTTGTAAATTCATAAACTAAAACACTGTTTCGCTCTGAGAGGCGCGTTTGGCATGCCTGTTCAGTGTTTACAAAGACGCGCTCCTCTTTAACGCTAACGTTAATTAGTTGTGCAAATACCTTTTACAACATTAACAGTTACATATACTATGTACAAACCAACAATTAACTTTCACTTTAATCATACTATCATTGTTGTGTTATTAAGCAAAATAAGCAATACTTTTACTTTTGTTGAAATGTTTACACTGTTACAGAATATTTCGTTTTGCACTTTTTTGTATTGGATGTTTATCTTTATTTTTGCACATTTTAAAGCAAAATAAGCAATACTTTTACTTTTGAAATGCTTATACTATTGCAGAATATTAAGATTTGCACTGGATGTTTACTTTTATATTTGCACATTAAAAAGCAAATAAGCTACTTTTAATTTTGTTAAATGTTAAAAGTTTTAAATGTTTACATTGTTACAGAATATTTTGTCATGTTGTTGTCAATGTTGACTGAGTGGCCATACTTTTTTTTTTTGTATATAAAAGTCATGCCTTTTGAAAAAACTGGCCAACATTTATTTTTTCATCTTCATTTTAAATAAAAAAAATAATCGGTAAAAGGAAAAATAATCTATAGATTAATCGAAAAAAAATAATCTATAGATTAACAGATTAATCGAAAAAAATAAATAATCTATAGATTAATCGATAGAAAAATAATCGTTAGCTGCAGCCTTACAAGGTTTTCCAAAATAAATCAACTCAAGTTATGGAAAAAAATGCCAACATGGCACTGCCATATTTATTATTGAAGTCACAAAGTGCATTAATTTTTTTAACATGCCTCAAAACAGCAGTTTGGAATTTGTGACATGCATGAGAAGGTTGAGGTGGGGGGGGGTATATTGTAGCGTCCCGGAAGAGTTAGTGCTGCAAGGGATTCTGGGTATTTGTTCTGTTGTGTTTATGTTGTGTTACGGTGCGGATGTTCTCCCGAAATGTGTTTGTATTTGTAACAGTGTTAAAGTTGTTTATACGGCCACCCTTAGTGTGACATGTATGGCCGTTGACCAAGTATGTTTTGCGTTCATTTGTGTGTGTGAAAAGCCGCAGATATTATGTGACTGAGCTGGCACGCAAAGGCAGTGCCTTAAAGGTGTATCGGCGCTCTGTACTTCTCCCTACGTCCGTGTACACAGCGGCGTTTTGAAAAGTCATACATTTTCCTTTTTGAAACCGATAATTTTGAAACTGATACCAATAATTTCCGATATTACATTTTAAAGCATTTATCGGCCCATAATATCGGCAGTCCGATATTATCGGACATCTCTCGTCCTTAGGTCCGTATTGACCCCAATATAAGACGATCAAGACTCTTGTTACCGTATTTTTCGGACTATAAGTCGCAGTTTTTTGAATAGTTTAGGGTGCGACTTATACTCAGGAGCGACTTATGTGTGAAATGATGAACACATTATAATATTATTGATCTCATTGACGTAAGAGACTAGACGTATAAGATTTCATGGGATTTAGCGATTAGGAGTGACAGATTGTATAGCATGTTCTATATGTTATAGTTATTTGAATGACTCTTACCATAATATGTTACGTTAACATACCAGTTGGTTATTTATGCCTCATATAACGTACACTTATTCAGCCTGTTGTTCACTATTCTTGATTTATTTTAAATTGCCTTTCAAATGTCTATTCTTGGTGTTGGCTTTTATCAAATAAATTCCCCCAATTTATACTCCAGTGCGACTTATATATGTTTTTTCCTTCTTTATTATGCATTTTCGGCCGGTGCGACTTATACTCCGGAGCGACTTATAGTCCGAAAAATACGGTAACTGTTATTTCTTCGTGCACATAATAAATACTTATAAAGTGTTTGTATGTATTCATTTATGTAAAATTTTCATTAAATGTAATATTGCCTGACAAAAAGTGATTCAAGTAAATAAGTAATAAGTAATAAGTAAATATTTCGATATTTACGCATTGCATATTGACACACGCATATTTTACGAGAATACCCTTATGAGCTATCTTATCTTTTGCCGTAGTTAGCTTTCACGGCTAATACCGTAGCACGCAGATGTGTTCCTAAGCTAGTTCTTCAGTGTTCTCTCTTACAAATGTCGCTACAACTTGGTTATTATACAGGTTACGGAACGTAAATGAAGTATTGGTGACGGTCTTTGAATGCAAGTTTAAAGTGATTTAGTGTTAAAATTGATTGGTCCGATTAGCTGTTTCAATGTCCATTTCTCAGATTATGCAATTGTTGATGACTGAAGTACTGACATCAACCAAACCTAACACCTACATCCCACCCCTCGGATTGTAAATAATGTAAATAATTCAATGTACCGTATTTTTCGGACTATAAGTCGCAGTTTTTTTCATAGTTTGCCGGGGGTGCGACTTATACTCAGGAGCGACTTATGTGTGAAATTATTAACACATTAGCGTAAAATATCAAATAATATTATTGATGTCATTCACGTAAGAGACTAGACGTATAAGATTTCATGGGATTTAGCGATTAGGAGTGACAGATTGTTTGGTAAACGTATAGCATGTTCTATATGTTATAGTTATTTGAATGACTCTTACCATAATATGTTACGTTAACATACCAGTTGGTTATTTATGCCTCATATAACGTACACTTATTCAGCCTGTTGTTCACTATTCTTTATTTATTTTAAATTGCCTTTCAAATGTCTATTCTTGGTGTTGGCTTTTATCAAATACATTTCTCCAAAAAATGCGACTTATACTCCAGTGCGACTTATATGTTTTTTTTCCCCTTCTTTATTATGCATTTTCGGCCGGTGCGACTTATACTCCGGAGCGACTTATACTCCGAAAAATACGATACTGTAAATCACCAGAAAGAAAAAAATTAAAAAGACAGAAAAGAAAGACAGTTAGAAAGCAACATACAAAACAGATCGACACCAGTTAGCTACATAAAAAGTAATAATGCTAGTTAGCTAGCAATATAAATAACCAGAAATCGTACAGTAATTATACAATTATCAAGCACGCTTGCTAACTAGCCTATTACTGTAAATAGACAAAAAGAAATGGACAGAAGGACACAAAGACAGAAAACGAGTACCGTATTTTTCGGACTATAAGTCGCAATTTTTTTCATAGTTTGGCCGGGGGTGCGACTTATACTCAGGAGCGACTTATGTGTGAAATTATTAACACATTAGCGTGAAATATCAAATAATATTATTGATCTCATTCACGTAAGAGACTAGACGTATAAGATTTCATGGGATTTAGCGATTAGGAGTGACAGATTGTATAGCATGTTCTATATGTTATAGTTATTTGAATGACTCTTACCATAATATGTTACGTTAACATACCAGTTGGTTATTTATGCCTCATATAACGTACACTTATTCAGCCTGTTGTTCACTATTCTTTATTTATTTTAAATTGCCTTTCAAATGTCTATTCTTGGTCTTGGGTTTTATCAAATACATTTCCCCCAAAAATGCGACTTATATATGTTTTTTTCCTTCTTTATTATGCATTTTCGGCCGGTGCGACTTATACTCCGGAGCGACTTATACTCAGAAAAATACGGTACTTGGAAAGCAGCTGCTTGGTGCCACCTGCCAATTTGAATGTAATACATCTCTGCTCCTCTAACAACATTTTCAGACTTTTAAAGGGGGAAAAAAATGGTCATCCTATATTCTGTTCACTTAATATTGTATTGAAATGATAACTTCTGAACAGTGAGACCAATATAACTGCTGAAGTGTTGCCTTTTGAGATACCGGTAGATTAGAGTATTTCCCCAAATAAATGGATTTCAAAGGGAAATGTATTTATCTGACTACTTTCCAGAGTGCTGCAGATAGAAACAATAAACAGTAATTCAATTAAAAGCATAAAGAAATGAACTAATATTAATACTCATGAGTACCAGGCGTTTATTTAAAGAAAGGCTTTTTCTTTTTAAGGCAAGGCCTTATTTTGTGCCAAAGCTGTTTGTATGATTGAACTATTGATCGGTGGAGAATTCTTAATGATCAGAATGTGTCCTTTTGTACATCCAATTAACTAGTAAGAGTGGATGCTAGGGTTTTTATTTCAGAAGAAATTATATTACCGTATTTTTCGGACTATAAGGCGCACTTAAAGTCCTTTCATTTTCTCAAAACTCGACAGTTTTGGTTGTGCTTACCGACCTCGAAGCTATTTTATTTGGTACATGGTAAAATGGTAAGTGTGACCTGTAGATGGCAGTCACACATAAGAGATACGTGCAGACTGCAATATGTTGGCAGTCACACATAAGGGATTCATGCAGACTGCAATATGACTCAAGTAAACAATACCAAAATGTTATATGTTCCACTAAATGTTGATGATTTTTATTTGGAAATACACCATTTTCTACAAACGCAACAGTTTTTATGCGACAAAAATAATGTCCCAATCAACATGTTTGGCCTCCAATCACAACCATATTTTTTGGCCTCAGATCCGATACGATTTTTCAACAATAAATTTTAGAACCGAAAATATTTGACCAGAAGTAACTAAAGTAAACACAATGACACATTTTATAAAGCTTATCTCATTCAATGGAGAATGTGCAAGTGTCGTTGATGTATTAGGTTTGCGGTATTGAACGCTACAATAAAACTTTTTAACAAAACAAAGTGGCTAGTGCATAACTTAACAAAAGCAAAAACTATTATTGGCTTCAATTTACTGTATATTATTTGGGGTTTGCCCTCAAAACCTTCCTGTATCCAGACACTTCACTTCTTGAGTTTGGGAACAACAACCCGATAAAAAAATATGTTTCCATAACAATAAAAATAAAAAATAAAAATCCATCTAACCACTTTAGTATCGTTTACATACTGATACTATACTAAGTATCAATAGTACTGACAACTGGATCGATCACCCCTACTTTACATTGAAGCTTCTTGTGTCATCCTGCTTTGTGTATGTGTGGGTTTGTTTGTGTAGCATGCTTAGCCATTTCGTTTTCTCTAGTCCTCCAGTGATAATGCTATTTAAAATAAACTTTGTTTATTTTTCTGCCGTGGTGGTGAGGATTTGTTTCTTAAGAAGCGGCTTCGCACTGTGGATAGATGACCCTCCTTTGTGTGGGCAACAAGGGATCTGGAAATATAATTGTGTCTCCCTGAGCGTGCTTTTCTTTTAGAAGGAATCTTTCATGCGAGTACAAGTAAAAAGTCAGTGTTCAAAAACAAGAAAAAAAAAATAAAAAATTAGGGGTATTTTATTTGAACTAAGCAAAATTATCTGCCAATAGAACAAGAAAATTTGGCTCGTCAAGACTTTCCAAAACAAGTCAAATTAGCTAAACTCAATGAACTCAAAAATACCTTAAAATAAGTATATTCTCACTAATAACAAATGCACTTTTCTTGGTAGAAAAAAAAGAGACCTTTTTGCTCAATATGTTGAAAAATATTCTTAAATTAAGTAAATGCTAGTGCCATTATCTTGACATAATGATATGCGCATGATCATGATTTTTTTTTTCCTGCTTGAAATAAGAAATGATTACTTTAAACAAGTAGTTTTATACTTGTGAGTGTTGATGACACAGCTTTGCAACACTTGATATTCTAGTTTCAAGCATGTTTTACTCAATATAGGTCATCAAATCTCAGCAACAAGCTGTAATATCTTACTGAGATCATTTAGGACCAAAATCCTTAAAACAAGTAAAACACTAACATAAAATCTGCTTAGTGAGAAGAATGATCTTATCAGACAGAAAATAAGCAAATATCACCCTTATTTGAGATATTTAATCTGACTTAGATTTCAGTTTTTGCAGTGTGGATACTGGGACAGAGCTGTGGTAAAGATTGGCAGCTCATCAGCAGTTAAAAAAGGCAAATATTGGCCCCCGATTAATCTAATGAATGGGATCGGGACGTCTGTAATATTTATGTTTCTATTAAGTACTGTATAAGACAATATTTCTAAACCATAGGGTCGGGGCCCAATGTGGCAGTAATGACATTATCAAACAAACAGAAGAAGTCTGGAGCTACAATTATAGAGAAGTTTCTTAAGCGCAAAAAATATGACTAAAGGGGTGAAGCTGTATTTTCATTTGCTCTTTAATTTTATAGACAGTTTAGTTAAGAAACATATTCATTATCTATTTAGTTTAGTACAACATGATTATATGTCAACTTATTTTTTGTCAGTTATTTATTACTTATATAGAATATTTGGTAAGTAATTATTTTTCTAATCAGTCTGACTTAAGCCTAATGTTTATGTGGTATTTAAATACTAATCTTTGTGATTAACACATGCTTTCATATCATTTGACAAACTTGTAAACTACATACCTGCCAACTTTTGAAATCAGAAAAACCTAGTAGCCAGGGTCCAGGGGCCGCAGGCCCTGGTAGGTCCAGGACAAAGTCCTGGTGGGGGGTTCAGGCTTCGCCCCCCGACGCAAAATGATTATTAGCATTCAGACAGGTTAAAATGTTGCTAAAACCATCACTTTTCTATTAGTCACAGTGACTTTTCAAAACAAAAATATTACAGCAAAAATCATATGGGTTGATTGACATGTTTATTCTGTAAGCTAACTTCAATAGTTTGAAATTATTTTGACAGTTAATGCCAGTTATCCTGTCAACCTTTCACAAGACTTCAATTTGTTAATTGAAAGTATAAACACTTTTTACAGTAAACAAATGGTAAAACAGTACTAAACAATTCCATTAAAAAAAAAATTGGTGTCATTATTAACTTTCTGTCCAAGCTTGTATAATCTACTGCCTTGTTCAATTGTAAAAAATATTATGTGCCTAAAATTCACATTTCTATCACAATTATCATACTGTAAACATGGTAAGCTAACTTCATTAAAATTAATAGTCCTGTCAATAGCATGGAATTACAATTCAAATGTAGTTTTTTTGTAAGCCTTTCAAAAGAATTCAAAATATGAAAAATTCATGAAAATTAATTGAAGCCATCAGACACTTGAAAAGTGGCACATCACATCTCTAATGTAATCATTTGAACTTTTCAACAGAAATAGCACTGCAAAAACATTAAGGACATACTTCTGTATTTTGGTAGTTATGCTGTCAACATTTAACAAGATTTCTTCAACTTGGACTTGAAAGCATAAATAGTATAAACACTTTTAACAGTATAACAGTACTAAACAATTCCAATAGATAACATTGGTGTCATTACCTTTTTGTGGCTAAAATCCAAATTTATTCTATCAGATTGATCATACCAGTGCGATTGGAAGTCCATGCTCAATTATTGCCTCCGTAAATAAAACTTCGGCATTTATCACATCCAAAGAATCTGTTTGGGCGACGAAAAACGTTGAAAGTTTTCCACTTGTATCGCTAGCAACGGCATTAGACTTGTGTTTTTTTGTCCCAACGTGGTCTTTTACATCGCTAATTCCTCCGTGTCCGATCGAAAAATCTTGTCTGCACAAGGTGCAATTCGCGTAGTTTTCACCCTTTTTGGAAGGGATAATTATTCCCGGATAGGCTTTTGAATATTCTTCACGGAATGACTGCAGTTTTCTTTTCGGTTTAAGACTCGTTTGCCATTTTTCTCCGGCTGATTCCATGATCGTTCGCTCGTTTGGAAACAATGGCAACTGGTGCCTCGTGCTTGGCAGCGGTGCTATAAATAGCCTCGCGCATGGCATTCGGAATGGCTCGATAGGAAGTTACGGGAAGCAGTGTCGATTGTCATTGTTGTTACGCGATTTCGTGAATAAAACTTAAATTTATTTTTATTTTTTTTAATTAATGAAAAACCGTACTTTTTATCACTGCAACCGTAACCCGGAATAGGTTGATGAAAACCGTACTAATTACGGGAAAACCGGAGTAGTTGGCAGGTATGAGTACTGTATAAGACAATATTTCTTAACCATAGGGTCGGGGCCCAATGTGGCAGTAATGACATTAGCAAACAAACTGAAGAAGTCTGGAGCTACAATTATAGAGAAGTTTCTTAAGCGCAAAAAATATGACTAAAGGGGTGAAGCTGTATTTTCATTTGCTCTTTAATTTTATAGACAGTTTAGTTAAGAAACATATTCATTATCTATTTAGTTTAGTACAACATGATTATATGTCAATTTATTTTTCGTCAGTTATTTACTACTTATATAGAATATTTGGTAAGTCATTATTTTTCTAATCAGTCTGACTTAAGCCTAATGTTTAATCTTTGTGATTAACACATGCTTTCATATCATTTGACAAACTTGTAAACTGTAGGCAAGTTGGATATAATTATTGAATACAATCAAAATAGAGTAAGATTACTAATTTAGTGCTAAAATCTGAGTGGGCCCCGGGGCCCTATGTAGTGGAAAAGTTGTGCCCCGAGGTCAAAAATGGTCGGAATAAGGTACTGTACATGTATACAAGGTATTTGCTCCTTCCTCAAACTGTGACCATGCTCACCATCAGGGTGCAAAGACTCAGGGCTGTTGCTGATGCTGGCGTTGCCATCCGTGACCTCTAATGTCGGCAGTGGGGTGGAGCCTCCGCTGGAACCCGACTTCCTGCTGGGGAGGGAGGGCGCCACGGGGTCAACGAAGGATCCTCGGGAGGGCGTGGGACCCTTACGCTCCTGACTGCCTTTCTCCTTGTCCGCTGCAGAAGAGGTTGAGCGAGACGATGAAGCGCAAACGCACCGACGGTCGAACCAAAGTGTGAGAGCGAGGGAGAAAATGAGAGCCATGGCGAATGTGGCGTCATGGAGTGCGGGGGTTAGTTTGGTTTGAGGGGCGTGGAACTCCAACTACATCCAAACACCAGACACTCAATCAAGTGAAACACATCCCTTGTAGTGAGATTGGGGACATGCAGACATGCTTCTGTGTTGATTAGTAGGGTCTGACTATTCTTATATGCAATACAGGTGAGGGGGGGTGGGGGGGACACTAGTACCTTCAGCTTCCATTTTAGGTTTGACCTCAGCTGTAACAGGAAAGGGCAGGACAACAAACTGTCATTGGCAACTTAATGCTTGACCTAAAAGAGGGCAGTCAGGTGTTTGTGGCGTACGTACGGTTGCCTGCAATCCAGCTGGGGATGCCTGGAAAGCCCCCCCTGGGCTTGGTCTTGGTGGACTCATCCTTCTTACTCTTAGGGCAGACATAACCTCACGTTACAAATGCATTGGAAAACATCAAAAAAAGAAAGAGGTAGGAAATAGCGTATTTTCTGGACCATAGGGCGCACCGGATTATAAGGCGCACTGCCGATGAGCGGGTCTATTCAGGTCTTTTTCATACAAAAGGCGCACTGATTATAATTTTTTTCTAGATTTAAAACATTTCTTTGTGGTCTACATCAGTGTTTTTCAACCTAATTTTTGAGCCAAGGCACATTTTTTGCGTTGAAAAAATCTGGAGGCACACCACCAGTAGAAATCATAAAAAAATGAAACTCAGTTGACAGTAAAAAGTCGTTGTCGCAATTGTTGGATATGACTTTAAACCATAACCAAGCATGCATCACTTTAGCTCTTGTCTCAAAGTAGGTGTACTGTCACATCACATCATGACTTATTTTGAGCTTTTTTTGCTGTTTTCCTGCGTGCAGTGTTTTAGTTCTTGTCTTGCGCTCCTATTTTGGTGGCTTTTTTCGGTACTTTCCTGTAGCAGTTTCATGTCTTCTTTGAACGATATTGTTTGTTATCCTTCTTTGTGGGCACATTGTTCATTGTCAAGTCATGTTCTGATGTACTTTGTGGACGCCGTTTTAGTTCCACAGTAAGTCTTTGCTGTCGTCCAGCATTCTGTTTTTGTTTACTTTGTAGCCAGTTCAGTTTTAGTTTCGTTCTGCATAGCCTTCCCTAAGCATCAATGCCTTTTCTTAGCGGCACTCACCTTTTGTTTATTTTTGGTTTAAGCATTAGACACCTTTTTTACCTGCACGATGCCTCCCGCTGTTTCCGACATCTACAAAGCAATTAGCTACCTGCTGCCACCTACTGATATGGAAGAGTATTACACGGTTACTCTGCCGAGCTCTAGACAGCACCGACACTCAACAACAACACATCATTTGCAGACTATAATTACTGGTCTGCAAAAAATATTTTGAACCCAAATAGGTGAAATCAGATAATCTCCCACAGCACACCAGACTGTATCACAGTGGTTGAAAAACACCTGTCTACATAACATGTAATGGTGGTCCCTTGGTCAAAATGTTGCATAGATGATGTTTTACAGATCATCTTCAAGTCGCTTTCTGACAGTCGCTTCAGGATGCGCCGCTTTGTGGGCGGTCTTATTTACGTGGCTCACCTTCCACAGCGTCTTCTCCCGCTCATCTTTATTGTAGCGGTGTAGCGTGCAAGGACGGGAGTGGAAGAAGTGTCAAATGTAGGAGCTAACTGTTTTAATAACATTCAGACTTTACTTCAATCAATAACGGAGCAGCATCTCCTCATCCGTGGCTCACTAGTACAACAACAACACCGGAAATGTGTCCCGTGAAAAAACGTCCGACCGGAACTCTCTAATAACTAAAGTTCCGTAGGTGAATTGTGTAAACTCACTACACTGGTAGTTTTTAGCGCTTCCATAGCGATATATACAGGTAAAAGCCAGTAAATTAGAATATTTAGAAAAACTTGATTTATTTCAGTAATTGCATTCAAAAGGTGTAACTTGTACATTATATTTATTCATTGCACACAGACTGATGCATTCAAATGTTTATTTCATTTAATTTTGATGATTTGAAGTGGCAACAAAGGAAAATCCAAAATTCCGTGTGTCACAAAATTAGAATATTACTTAAGGCTAATACAAAAAAGGGATTTTTAGAAATGTTGGCCAACTGAAAAGTATGAAAATGAAAAATATGAGCATGTACAATACTCAATACTTGGTTGGAGCTCCTTTTGCCTCAATTACTGCGTTAATGCGGCGTGGCATGGAGTCGATGAGTTTCTGGCACTGCTCAGGTGTTATGAGAGCCCAGGTTGCTCTGATAGTGGCCTTCAACTCTTCTGCGTTTTTGGGTCTGGCATTCTGCATCTTCCTTTTCACAATACCCCACAGATTTTCTATGGGGCTAAGGTCAGGGGAGTTGGCGGGCCAATTTAGAACAGAAATACCATGGTCCGTAAACCAGGCACGGGTAGATTTTGCGCTGTGTGCAGGCGCCAAGTCCTGTTGGAACTTGAAATCTCCATCTCCATAGAGCAGGTCAGCAGCAGGAAGCATGACGTGCTCTAAAACTTGCTGGTAGACGGCTGCGTTGACCCTGGATCTCAGGAAACAGAGTGGACCGACACCAGCAGATGACATGGCACCCCAAACCATCACTGATGGTGGAAACTTTACACTAGACTTCAGGCAACGTGGATCCTGTGCCTCTCCTGTCTTCCTCCAGACTCTGGGACCTTGATTTCCAAAGGAAATGCAAAATTTGCATGGTTGGGTGATGGTTTGGGGTGCCATGTCATCTGCTGGTGTCGGTCCACTCTGTTTCTTGAGATCCAGGGTCAACGCAGCCGTCTACCAGCAAGTTTTAGAGCACTTCATGCTTCCTGCTGCTGACCTGCTCTATGGAGATGGAGATTTCAAGTTCCAACAGGACTTGGCGCCTGCACACAGCGCAAAATCTACCCGTGCCTGGTTTAGGGACCATGGTATTTCTGTTCTAAATTGGCCCGCCAACTCCCCTGACCTTAGCCCCATAGAAAATCTGTGGGGTATTGTGAAAAGGAAGATGCAGAATGCCAGACCCAAAAACGCAGAAGAGTTGAAGGCCACTATCAGAGCAACCTGGGCTCTCATAACACCTGAGCAGTGCCAGAAACTCATCGACTCCATGCCACGCCGCATTAACGCAGTAATTGAGGCAAAAGGAGCTCCAACCAAGTATTGAGTATTGTACATGCTCATATTTTTCATTTTCATACTTTTCAGTTGGCCAACATTTCTAAAAATCCCTTTTTCGTATTAGCCTTAAGTAATATTCTAATTTTGTGACACACGGAATTTTGGATTTTCATTTGTTGCCACTTCAAATCATCAAAATTAAATGAAATAAACATTTGAATGCATCAGTCTGTGTGCAATGAATAAATATAATGTACAAGTTACACCTTTTGAATGCAATTACTGAAATAAATCAAGTTTTTCAAAATATTCTAATTTACTGGCTTTTACCTGTATATATACATATATATATATATATATATATATATATATATATATATATATATATATATATATATATATATATATATATATATATATATATAAATAAAAGAAATACTTGAATTTCAGTGTTCATTTATTTACACGTATACACACACATAACACTCATCTACTCATTGTTGAGTTAAGGGTTGAATTGTCCATCCTTGTTCTATTCTCTGTCACTATTTTTCCAACCATGCTGAACACCCTTTCGCAGGTACCCAGAAAGGTTTCGAGTACCACCAAAAAACCGGAATCTCTGAAGACAGTATAAAAATCTGTGTTAAAGGTGTACAAATACTGTTTGTATAATAAGCATGTTATTGTTTACAAATGAGGGTTAAGAGTTCAGTACTAAAAAAAAAAAGAAAGAATGTGGCTTAAGTACAGTTTTCTAATTGAGCTGCTGCATTTTTTGGTTGGGTTGTTTATTTATTTTGAGTGACTTCTACATTTCTAAAAGGGGAGAAATGTAATAGAGTGATCTACGTTTGTCTGTTGCCATCTCCTGGTGAATGTTGGCTATGGCGTACTGGGGTTACTTTTTGGTTGGCCAACGATTTACGTGGTGTTGCGCACCTGACGTCAAGTGTGTGAGTCTGTTCTGAAGTCTACAGTAAAGAGACGTACTTCATCACCTCGCCTGGTTATTGCCTCCAACTCAATATATTACAACAACATTGCTGTTTACGGCAGACGAACTGCTTTACGGTAGAACATGACTGCTGTTGTTGTGTGTTGTTACCGCGCTGGGAGGACGTTAATGAAACTGCCTAACAATAAACCCACATAAGAAACCAAGAACTCGCCCTCCATCATTCTACAGTTATAACGTGATTGGGCAGGCACACTGTTTATATTGTGGGATAGCGGATGTAAATACAGGCTGTTGACACGTCACTCAGGTCCGCATGGAGCTGGAGGGCTGAATTTCGGGAGATTTTCGGGAGAAAATTTGTCCCGGGAGGTTTTCGGGAGAGGCGCTGAATTTCGGGAGTCTCCCGGAAAATCCGGGAGGGTTGGCAAGTATGATTTAAAGTTTTGGTGTCGTTTACTGGCGTCATATTGCAGTCTACACATATCTTATCTGTACTGTAAAGTTCAAATTTGAATGACAATAAAAGGAAGTCTAAGTCTAATCTTTTATGTGTGACTACCATCTACTTGTCACACTTATCATTACACCATGTACCAAATAAAATTGCTTCGAGGTCGGTAAGCACAACCAGAGATATTCCGTACATTAGGCGCACCGGGTTATAAAGACGCACCGTCGATTTTTGAGAAAATGAAAGGATTTTAAGTGTGCCTTATGGCCTGAAAAATACGGTACATGCAGACTTTTACCTTGACCAGCTGTCTGCGGAAGAAGCCTCCTCTGGACTTTTTACTGTCCACTGCTCTGGTTTTCACCCCGAGGTGTTTCATGTAGTAGGCCACCGCCGAGAAGATGGATTGGCTACGGAAGACAACAAAGCAGTTAGTACCTTATTTTCTCTGTCACATATTCGTCAAGTAGAAAGAGTAGCAGGCGCTCAATAGGCATTTATTAGAGAGGAGGCATGAATTTTGTGTGCTGACTGTAGCATTTGTTCAAGTGGAATAAAGGCATAGGGGGCGGCATGTATTAAGCTTGCTCACGCACAAAAACTTGGCGTACGTCCTTTTTCACAGCAAGATTTTTGGGAGTATTAATAGATGATGAAATGAACTGGAAATCTCATATACAAAACATACAACATAAGGTGGCAAATAAAATGTCAATGAATAAAGCAAAATACGTCCTGAGCCAAAAATCACTTCATATTCTCTACTGCTCGCTAGTGTTACCATATCTGAGTTATTGTGCAGAAATCACTACAAATGTGCGCTACATTTGTTAACCGTGTTACAAAAAAGATCAATTAGACTGATACATGACAAAAAAGTCGACACATTGTGAGAAAAAGACTGCTTTTAGTTCATTTATATTTTCTTGAATTTTTTGGTAGTAACTGGTTTTTAATCTTATCTGTGTTGGCCCTGCGATGAGGTGGCGACTTGTCCAGGGTGTACCATGCCTTCCGTCCGAATGCAGCTGACATAGGCTCCAGCACCCCCCGCCCCCCCCGAAAGGGACAAGCGGTAGAAAATGGATGGATGGACTTGCAATTGCGAGTCATTCGTTTGCATCTCAATAAATGAGAATGTGGTGCAAAAATTATTTAATTTCAAGAGTTCAATTAAGGTAAAGAGACCAATTAAGGCAAATAAAGTTTTTGCAGTTTATTTGTTCATTAAAGCGTGAACCTGTAGTTTACAATATTGAACTTTTATTGACAGTTTTTAAAACTTTATGGGATACTGAATGTGTTTTTTCTATAATCCTCAAAATTACTTAAAAAGAAGAGATACATTCTTGATATATATATATATACACACACACACACACACACACACACAGGTAAAAGCCAGTAAATTA
Organism: Nerophis lumbriciformis; assembly: GCF_033978685.3. Classification (NCBI taxonomy): domain Eukaryota; kingdom Metazoa; phylum Chordata; class Actinopteri; order Syngnathiformes; family Syngnathidae; genus Nerophis; species Nerophis lumbriciformis. Next base: position 590,846 of record NC_084551.2, read on the forward strand.
GAATATTTTGAAAAACTTGATTTATTTCAGTAATTGCATTCAAAAGGTGTAACTTGTACATTATATTTATTCATTGCACACAGACTGATGCATTCAAATGTTTATTTCATTTAATTTTGATGATTTGAAGTGGCAACAAATGAAAATCCAAAATTCCGTGTGTCACAAAATTAGAATATTACTTAAGGCTAATACAAAAAAGGGATTTTTAGAAATGTTGGCCAACTGAAAAGTATGAAAATGAAAAATATGAGCATGTACAATACTCAATACTTGGTTGGAGCTCCTTTTGCCTCAATTACTGCGTTAATGCGGCGTGGCATGGAGTCGATGAGTTTCTGGCACTGCTCAGGTGTTATGAGAGCCCAGGTTGCTCTGATAGTGGCCTTCAACTCTTCTGCGTTTTTGGGTCTGGCATTCTGCATCTTCCTTTTCACAATACCCCACAGATTTTCTATGGGGCTAAGGTCAGGGGAGTTGGCGGGCCAATTTAGAACAGAAATACCATGGTCCGTAAACCAGGCACGGGTAGATTTTGCGCTGTGTGCAGGCGCCAAGTCCTGTTGGAACTTGAAATCTCCATCTCCATAGAGCAGGTCAGCAGCAGGAAGCATGAAGTGCTCTAAAACTTGCTGGTAGACGGCTGCGTTGACCCTGGATCTCAGGAAACAGAGTGGACCGACACCAGCAGATGACATGGCACCCCAAACCATCACTGATGGTGGAAACTTTACACTAGACTTCAGGCAACGTGGATCCTGTGCCTCTCCTGTCTTCCTCCAGACTCTGGGACCTCGATTTCCAAAGGAAATGCAAAATTTGCATGTTTGGGTGATGGTTTGGGGTGCCATGTCATCTGCTGGTGTCGGTCCACTCTGTTTCCTGAGATCCAGGGTCAACGCAGCAGTCTACCAGCAAGTTTTAGAGCACTTCATGCTTCCTGCTGCTGACCTGCTCTATGGAGATGGAGATTTCAAGTTCCAACAGGACTTGGCGCCTGCACACAGCGCAAAATCTACCCGTGCCTGGTTTACGGACCATGGTATTTCTGTTCTAAAGTGGCCCGCCAACTCCCCTGACCTTAGCCCCATAGAAAATCTGTGGGGTATTGTGAAAAGGAAGATGCAGAATGCCAGACCCAAAAACGCAGAAGAGTTGAAGGCCACTATCAGAGCAACCTGGGCTCTCATAACACCTGAGCAGTGCCAGAAACTCATCGACTCCATGCCACGCCGCATTAACGCAGTAATTGAGGCAAAAGGAGCTCCAACCAAGTATTGAGTATTGTACATGCTCATATTTTTCATTTTCATACTTTTCAGTTGGTCAACATTTCTAAAAATCCCTTTTTTGTATTAGCCTTAAGTAATATTCTAATTTTGTGACACACGGAATTTTGGATTTTCATTTGTTGCCACTTCAAATCATCAAAATTAAATGAAATAAACATTTGAATGCATCAGTCTGTGTGCAATGAATAAATATAATGTACAAGTTACACCTTTTGAATGCAATTACTGAAATAAATCAAGTTTTTCAAAATATTCTAATTTACTGGCTTTTACCTGTATATATATATATATATATATATATATATATATATATATATATATATATATATATATTGGGGCACCTAAACCTGCAGTGTAAATGCAACTTTAGAGTGGACGAGATAAGGTATTCAAAGTTATCATATGAATTTGATATGCTCATTTTTGTCATTCAGTATTGCATCATTGGGGGGCGCCATGCTAAGGGCGGGGCAAAAAAAAAAGAGGAGGAGACAAAATGATGACAGAAGCAGAAGAAAAGAGTTAAAAAGGGGGAGGATCCTCATTGCACATAAAATCCCTCATTGTTCACATGGTCACAGAGATGACAGCCTTAACATAAGCAGCACTTTGTTTACTTCCAAGGGAGCCGAACATTTAGACTAAATTGTGCAATGATATAATAACTGTAACAGACTTTCAATTTAACAATGCATAAGAATTCAACGAGCGCTGACTCTTTTTTTTTTGTCTTTGAGCCAAACCTCTGCAATGTGACCACACCCAATTTGAAGAAAAACACTCTTGATAAATGTATATAATATCAAATAAAACATCTGAACTTACCATTTCTCCTCATCCGAGACGATGGTGGGTCTGAAAGGGAAGCAAAGGTGATGTTTAGGGTGCATTTAAGCCGTGAAACCTCTCATCTCCACACTCACCTCTTCTTTTTAAGTAGCATTTTCCCTCTCTCGCGTGCGACCGGCTAGTATTGATGCTCGTTGTGATTTGGGCCGGTGGAAGCGAAAGTGCTTACGCTTGGCCTGATCCAACTCAAAACTTACTGTTGTGTTATTTTGTTCAGAGCAGAAGCTATTGAACATATTCTATTATGGATTCAAAAAAAGGAAAAAAACTAATCAATAAAATAAAAAGGGCGGCTGCATCCAAAACTGGATAAAACGAAATTGAGAATTTGTCCAAAAAGCTAAAATTGCATTAAGATAAGCCGAGTTTTCCGTCTCTAGTAAGTGTCTTCTGCAGAAATCCCACGTCAGGAATGCTCCAGCGCAAACGGAAATGCTATTTAACCTCTTCTCAGTCTGATGCAACATGCAGGCAAGACTGTGGAAACGTGACACTCGTGTTTTGTTGTCAACATAAAGGGTGGGAGGGCTTTCCCCGGGATTTCCCTGCATAATCCAATCAAATGGTGTTCCATCGCTAGGGCGGGGAGGCTTTGAGAGGATGTGGCGAGAGGGGTGAGCATGTGAGGGAATAAAGAAATGATTGTCAGATGATACAAGGATGTGTTTGTACAAGCTGAATGATTGACTTTGCAGGATGTTCACAACATACTTGAAGTGAAGAGGGAAGCCATTTGTGCACTCCTTTATTTAGCTATGATGAAGTTGCATTATAAACGAGACATTATTGCTCCAATTGTGTGCAAATGCTTTCCCAAATTCTGCTCCCCTCTGCAGCAGGACCCTCGCCAAGGCAGCCAACTTCCCTCCAGCTGGCCAGATGCCAGCGGAGAGACTTCCTGCCAGCGTGGCACTGCGGCCGACTTTTTTCTTCTCAGGCCTCGCCGATTCCTTCAGCTCTTTTATAATCGTCTAAATCTGCCGCTGAATGTGTCTCACAATGCCTGTCAGGTGACTGATTATAGTGAGATTAACAAAATAGTCTGGACTTTTACTCCTGTGTAGACTGGGAAATGAAACCTGCGTTTAACTTTGTTCCCCTTTATTGAAAATTGCTCATCTCAAATATCTTTTTTTTTTTCCAAGTGAGATTTAAACTATAACGTTGTTGTAAAATGTTAGAATAATGATGTATATATTATCACACAACTCTTATGCTTAAGGGCCGTTGCTATAGTTATTATCAATTGTGCTGAAATTGTATTTTTCTTTGTCTGTGCAAAGCTGGCAATCCAAAAGATTGCAAGCCAGTCTGGTATCAGTGTCTGTTTCCAGAATCGGCCTGCTGACTGCCAAGGCCGAACATCGAGTACCGTGACGCAGACAGAGCAGAGACAAGGCGATATCACGACTGTCAACACATTTGCATTTTTGTGTAATCATATATCGTGTCTAACTGGAGCTGTGGAGATTACCCCCTTCCCTCAGCGACAGCTTCAGTGATGTAACGAGGGACCTCCCAAATAAATAGAGGAAGCACGTGGGCTACACTTTAGAACGTAGTTTGGATTTGTAACTAGAGTACAGCTCAAATAACATCTCTCCTCAATTGAGCAAAATTGAACTCTGTCTCTGCATGATTCCTTGCTTCTTGTCTGTTTAATAGATGTCATCAGTGTTTGAACCTGACACAAAACTTTACATTACTTTGCATGAAACCTCAGCTGGGAACATTATATTTTGTCTTTGGCCATTTGTGAGTTTTTCTTTTGCAACATTTAGGTCAGGTTAGCGCCGCCCTCGTGGGTCCTTGGACCTCTTTTAGAGATGTATGAAAATGGAAAAAGTATATTCAAATATATTGTATTTTCTGTGGGAGAACAAACATGACACAAACCTTCCTAATTGTTAGAAATCCCACTGTTTATGCTGTACATGCTTCACTTTTGAGAGTATTTGCCAAGCACCGTTTTGTCCTACTAATTTCAGCGATCCTTGAACTCACCATAGTTTGTTTACCGGTACATGTACAACTTTCTCCGATGCTGCCACAGAAGGACGCGTTTTATGCCACTCCTCCTTTGTCTCATTTTGTCTGCCAAACGTTTTATGCTGTGCGTGAATGCACAGAGGTGAGCTTTGTTGATTTGCTGGAGTGCTTATCAGGCATATTCGGTCAATCCATGACTGCAAGCTAATCGATGCTAACAAGATAACATATTGCATCATTATGCCTCGTTTGTAGGTATATTCGAGCTCATTTAATTTTCTTTACTTATGTCCTCTGTGTATTTCATTTATATTTGCATGTCGCACGACACATTATCTGTATGTAATATTGGCTGCATTTCTGATAGTCGTTTTGTGTGCCATGTTGTTCCAGACCACAGCAAACATTACCCAGCTTGCAAAGATTGTAATAAATCCATTAGAAGAAGACAGCCTGCTGTTTCCTTTAACTTGGAGACACACATCTATACCTTTGGCCATTAAAAGCCAGTAAGTTATCTCATCCTGTGAGAAGCCTCAATTTTACTAATGTTTTCCAATGTTGTAAAAATGTGTGGAATAAAAATTAATATACAACATTTCTGTCAACGAAGATTTGTGTTAGCCTTTGATAGTAGGCTAATATAGCCACTTACATCATGTGTTGCCTTCATTATAACACTTATTTAAGGCTTGTGATGGGTCAAATGCAGAGAATAATTTCGCCACACCTCATTGGTACTTGAACTTTTAACTTAACTTTAATTCGTTGCGGCTCCAGACAGATTTTTTTTGGTATTTTTGGTCCAATGACATGTCTTTCAACATTTTGGGTTGCCAACCCCTGATTTAGTCCCATCAGATAGCCCGCCTTTAGGAAAATGTCACGCTCGATGCCCCTTTAAGAGTCCTACTCAGTAGCTTAGTGGTTAGAGCAGGAGTAGGGAACCTATTGCTCTAGAGCCAGATGTGGCTCTTTTGATGACTGCATCTGACTCTCAGATAAATCTTAGCTGACATTGCTTAAAGGCCTACTGAAATGCGCTTTTCTTATTCAAACGGGGATAGCAGGTCCATTCTATGTGTCATACTTGATCATTTCGCGATATTGCCATATTTTTGCTGAAAGGATTTAGTAGAGAACATCGACGATAAAGTTCGCAACTTTTGGTCGCTGATAAAAAAGCCTTGCCTGTACCGGAAGTAGCAGACGAGTAGCGTGACGTCACAGGTTGTGGAGCTCCTCACATCTGCACATTGTTTACAATCATGGCCACCAGCAGCGAGAGCGATTCGGACCGAGAAAGCGACAATTTCCCCATTAATTTGAGCGAGGATGAAAGATTCGTGGATGAGGAAAGTGAGAGTGAAGGACTAGAGGGCAGTGGGAGCGATTCAGATAGGGAAGATGCTGTGAGAGGCGGGTGGGACCTGATATTCAGCTGGAAATGACTAAAACAGTAAATAAACACAAGACTCTATTAGCCACAACACAACCAGGCTTATATTTAATATGCCACAAATTAATCCCGCATAACAAACACCTCCCCCCTCCAGTCCATATAACCCGCCAATACAACTCAAACACCTGCACAACACACTCAATCCCACAGCCCAAAGTACCGTTCACCTCCCCAAAGTTCATACAGCACATATATTTCCCCAAAGTCCCCAAAGTTACGTACGTGCCATGCACATAGCGGCATTCACGTACGGGCAAGCGATCAAATGTTTGGAAGCCGCAGCTGCGTACTCACGGTACCGCGTCTGCGTATCCAACTCAAAGTCCTCCTGGTAAGAGTCTCTGTTGTCCCAGTTCTCCACAGGCCAATGATAAAACTTGACTGTCATCTTTCGGGAATGTAAACAATGAAACACCGGCTGTGTTTGTGTTGCTGAAGTCGACCGCAATACACCGCTTCCCACCTATAGCTTTCTTCTTTGCTGTCTCCATTGTTCATTGAACAAATTGCAAAAGATTCATCAACACAGATGTCCAGAATACTGTGGAATTTTGCGATGAAAACAGACGACTTACCGGTAATAGCTGGCCACCATGCTGTCCCAAAATGTCCTCTACACTCCGTGACGTCACGGGCTGACGTCATCATACCGAGACGTTTTCAGCAGGATATTTCGGCGCAAAATTTAAAATTGCACTTTAGTAAGCTAACCCGGCCGTATTGGCATGTGTTGCAATGTTAATATTTCATCATTGATATATAAACTATCAGACTGCGTGGTCGGTAGGGTTTCAGTAGGCCTTTAACACGATAAGTAAAGAATAAGTCAGCTGGTAATCACAGTGATAAAAATAACGTTCAAAACATAAAACATTGTCATGTATTTTAATCCATTCATCCGTTTTCTACCGCACCTGTTCAAGAAGTCGCATTAATGGTAAGAAGTATTTTATTTATTATTGGCTAGCTTCAGAATAACAATGTTATTAAAAAGAATAAGAGACTTATTATTCTCTAAAAATGTTGGTCTTACTTAAAAATGTACGCATCTAGTTGTATTCAGTGTTAAAAAATATTATATGGCTCTCACGGAAATACATTTTAAAATATTTGGCTTTCATGGCTCCTCAGCCAAAAAGGTTCCCGACCCCTGGGTTAGAGTGTCCGCCCTGAGATCGGTAGGTTGTGAGTGCAAACCCCGGCCGAGTCATAGACTAAAAATGTATCTAATATATATATATATATATATATATGATATATATATATATATATGATATATATGTGTATATATAGACATATATATATATATATTTATTATATATATATATATATATATATATATATATATATATATATATATATATTAGAGATGCGCGGATAAGCAATTATTTCATCCGCAACCGCATCAGAAAGTCGTCAACCATCCGCCATCCACCCGATCTAACATTTGATCAGAACCGCATCCGCCCGCACCCGCCCGTTGTTATATATCTAATATAGACGATGCAAGGCATTAGTGAGGTTATAAAGCTTTTGCCTGTTAAAGAAAGGAGACTGATCCAATGCAGCACAGACATTCGCGTGCCACGCTGTCACGACCCAGACGCACACCAGTGCGCAATCATATGGGAGCCGCGCTGAGCGCACCTCCAAGCGCGTCTCGCTGCCGGCGACGGCTGGGTATATGGGCCCGACGCTCCAGCGCCATCCATTTTCAGGGCTAGTTGATTCGGCAGGTGGGTTGTTACACACTCCTTGTCTATATCAACCAGGGTGAGCCCCACCCCTTTCGTGAGCGCACTGCGCGCGGAGTGACCCCTGTTACGCGCCCCCGGCAACGGGGGTGGCGGGCAGGTAAGCTGCGCGGGCGGAGCATGCGGAGTGACCCCTGTTACGAGCCCCCGGCCACGGGGGTGGCGGGCAGGTAAGCTGCTTACCTGCTGCGCGTGACGCCGGCCGCGGCGAAGGCGGACGAGGCGGGGTGTCGGTGCGGTGGGCGCGGTGGTGACCCTGGACGTGCGTCGGGCCCTTCTCGCGGATCGCCTCAGCTACGGCTCCCGGTGGGGCCCTCTCGGGGGAAGGGGCCTCGGTCCCGGACCCCGGCGAGGCGTCCCTTCTCCGCTTCGTAAAAGTGTCCATCTCTTTTTTTTTTCTTCTTCTGTTGTGGCATATGCTGCAGGTGCCTGCTCGTTTTTCGTATGTGGGTAACAACATTTAACTATGTATATATATTTCCCAATTGGTTTAACTGCCACCCGCCTGAATCTATTTAAAATCTAATTTTTTTTTATTTCAACCGCCCGACCCGACCCGACCTGCGGATAAAATCTAATTTTAATTTCATCCGCCCGATCCGCGGACTCCGCGGTTGTGCCCGCAAACCGCGCATCTCTAATATATATATATTAGATATATATATATTAGATATATATATATATATATATTAGATATATATATTAGACATTTATATAGCGCACTTTCCGCCGCGCGCAATGATGTCACGTTATCGATGAGAAAATGCATTTTTAGACAATATGATTTGCCTGAGCGGCTAGAAGACACCCTGAGTAGCAAGCGGTACAAAGTGGATAAGAAAAGACAGAAAAAAAAAAAGAAATAAAAAAAAAAATATATATATATTTTTTTTTTTAATACTTGAGACTTCCCCCGGGCCTGATTTTGGACGCTGGCGGGCCGGATCTGGCCCGCGGACCGTAGTTTGGGGACCCCTGCTCTAACCACTAGGCCACTGAGTGAGACAATAGTGTTTAAAGATGTTGTTTAGTGTTGAAATGCTAATTAAATGTTGCAAGCAAGTTAATAAAGATTTTCTAAAAGCAAAAGTTTGACCCCATATTTCCTCTGGGGAAAAGTGATCGAGTTTCTTCGTGTTCCTCTTGAAGGCAAACAATAATATTGGAATGTGCACCTAATGACATTTACACACTTGCGCTGATGGAAATAGTGCAGCATGTGCAGTATTTACACTCACTGTGTCTCAGACATCTTGTCAAGCAGGTTCTCGGCGACAGACTTCTCCTTCATCTCCATGGGGACGCGGTCTGTGGGATAATGGTTCTCCACATCGATTAGCTCGGCCTCGTTGGGCGTCATTCCCATCATCCTCTTCTGCCTGTGCAGGACCGATGGTTGGAGGACAGTAAAAGGAGAGCATGGTAGTTTCTGAAGGGAAAGAAGGACGGATTCCCCACCTGAAGTCTTCCAGCTGTTTGGCCACTTCGACGGCCTGCATGAACTGGACCTCGTAGGCAAAACGTTTTTGGACGTCATCAGACAGCATATCTGCGCGGGTCCGGTCTACGGAGGAGAAGAGTATGTCATGTCGTGTCACAAACACAATCCACTTTATTTATACAGCACATTTAAACAACAAAATGTTTCCAAAGTGCTGCACAACAATATTAAAAACAATATTCAAATATTATCCTTAGCTCCACCAATGACTGAATTAAAACAAAAAATAAATACATATAAAACCAATATAAAATAAATATGATTAAAAACGATTTTAAAGGGTAAAACCAATTAAAAACAGTAAATAGAAATCAAAATTTTAAAAACACAGGACAACAGAAGACCACACAACTCACGTAGTGTTAAAGCGCTGCTTTCCATACCGTCGATCATAATATTTTATTAGAGCGTATCAAAACACGTATTGGTATGTCAGACTTAGCTTTGTCATGGTTTAACTCTTATCTTACTGACAGGATGCAGTGCGGCTCCCATAATAATGTGACCTCGGACTATGTTAAGGTAACGTGCGGAGTTCCTCAGGGTTCGGTTCTTGGCCCTGCACTCTTTAGTATTTACATGCTGCCGCTAGGCGACATCATACGCAAATACGGTGTTAGCTTTCATTGTTATGCTGATGACAGCCAACTCTACATGCCCCTAAAGCTGACCAACACGCCGGATTGTAGTCAGCTGGAGGCGTGTCTTAATGAAATTAAACAATGGATGTCCGCTAACTTCTTGAAACTCAACGCCAAGAAAACGGAAATGCTGATTATCGGTCCTGCTAAACACCGACATTTATTTAATAATACCACCTTAACATTTGACAACCAAACAATTACACAAGGCGAATCAGTAAAGAATCTGGGTATTATCTTCCACCCAACTCTCTCCTTTGAGTCACACATTAAGAGTGTTACTAAAACAACTCTCTCCTTTGAGTCACACATTAAGAGTGTTACTAAAACAACTCTCTCCTTTGAGTCACACATTAAGAGTGTTACTAAAACAACTCTCTCCTTTGAGTCACACATTAAGAGTGTTACTAAAACAACTCTCTCCTTTGAGTCACACATTAAGAGTGTTACTAAAACAACTCTCTCCTTTGAGTCACACATTAAGAGTGTTACTAAAACAACTCTCTCCTTTGAATCACACATTAAGAGTGTTACTAAAACAACTCTCTCCTTTGAGTCACACATTAAGAGTGTTACTAAAACAACTCTCTCCTTTGAGTCACACATTAAGAGTGTTACTAAAACAACTCTCTCCTTTGAGTCACACATTAAGAGTGTTACTAAAACAACTCTCTCCTTTGAGTCACACATTAAGAGTGTTACTAAAACAACTCTCTCCTTTGAGTCACACATTAAGAGTGTTACTAAAACAACTCTCTCCTTTGAGTCACACATTAAGAGTGTTACTAAAACAACTCTCTCCTTTGAGTCACACATTAAGAGTGTTACTAAAACAACTCTCTCCTTTGAATCACACATTAAGAGAGTTACTAAAACAACTCTCTCCTTTGAGTCACACATTAAGAGAGTTACTAAAACAACTCTCTCCTTTGAGTCACACATTAAGAGTGTTACTAAAACAACTCTCTCCTTTGAGTCACACATTAAGAGTGTTACTAAAACAACTCTCTCCTTTGAGTCACACATTAAGAGTGTTACTAAAACAACTCTCTCCTTTGAGTCACACATTAAGAGTGTTACTAAAACAACTCTCTCCTTTGAGTCACACATTAAGAGTGTTACTAAAACAACTCTCTCCTTTGAGTCACACATTAAGAGTGTTACTAAAACAACTCTCTCGTTTGAGTCACACATTAAGAGTGTTACTAAAACAACTCTCTCCTTTGAGTCACACATTAAGAGTGTTACTAAAACGGCCTTCTTTCATCTCCGTAATATCGCTAAAATTCGTTCCATTTTGTCCACTAGCGACGCTGAGATCATTATTCATGCGTTCGTTACGTCTCGTCTCGACTACTGTAACGTATTATTTTGGGGTCTCCCTATGTCTAGCATTAAAAGATTACAGTTGGTACAAAATGCGGCTGCTAGACTTTTGACAAGAACAAGAAAGTTTGATCATATTATGCCTATACTGTATATACCTTTATATACATATATACATATATATATACCTATACTGGCTCACCTGCACTGGCTTCCTGTGCACTTAAGATGCGACTTTAAGGTTTTACTACTTACGTATAAAATACTACACGGTCTAGCTCCGTCCTATCTTGTCGATTGCATTGTACCATATGTCCCGGCAAGAAATCTGCGTTCAAAGAACTCCGGCTTATTAGTGATTCCCAGAGCCCAAAAAAAGTCTGCGGGCTATAGAGCGTTTTCTATTCGGGCTCCAGTACTATGGAATGCCCTCCCGGTAACAATTAGAGATGCTACCTCAGTAGAAGCATTTAAGTCCCATCTTAAAACTCATTTGTATACTCTAGCCTTTAAATAGCCCCCCTGTTAGACCAGTTGATCTGCCGTTTCTTTTCTTCTCTCCTCTGCTCCCCTCTATCCCTTGTGGAGGGGGGGTGGGCACAGGTCCGGTGGCCATGGATGAAGTGCTGGCTGTCCAGAGTCGGGACCCGGGGTGGACCGCTCGCCTGTGCATCGGCTGGGAACATCTCTGCGCTGCTGACCCGTCTCCGCTCGGGATGGTGTCCTGCTGGCCCCACTATGGACTGGACTCTTACTATTATGTTGGATCCACTATGGACTGGACTCTCACAATATTATGTTAGACCCACTCGACATCCATTGCTTTCGGTCTCCCCTAGAGGGGGGGGGGGGTTACCCACATATGCGGTCCTCTCCAAGGTTTCTCATAGTCATTCACATCGACGTCCCACTGGGGTGAGTTTTTCCTTGCCCTTATGTGGGCTTTGTACAGAGGATGTCGTTGTGGCTTGTGCAGCCCTTTGAGACACTTGTGATTTAGGGCTATATAAATAAACATTGATTTATTGATTGATTGACAACTCACGTAGTGTTAAAAGCCAGAGAATAAAAGTGGATCTTAAGACGAGACTTAAAACAGTCCACTGTGGGAGCAGTTGGAACATGGAGGGGCAGAGTGTTCCAGAGCTTAGGGCCGACCACAGAGAAGGCCCCGTCTCCCCTGGTTTTAAGTCTGGTCTTGGGCACCACGAGCTGGAGCTGGCTCTCGGACCTCAGAGCGCGCGCAGGATTGTAAATTTGGATGAGGTCCGAGATATACTGAGGTGCCAGTCCATGTAAAGCTTTAAAAACAAACAGCAAGGTTTTAAAATCAATTCTAAGATGAACAAGGAGCCAGTGCAAACTCTGAAGAATTGGGGTTATATGCTGGCGTCTCCTGGCCCCTGTTAAAAGTCCTGCTGCCACGTTCTGTGAGAGAGCTTTTTGGCTAATGCCAGCATAAAATGCATTGCAGTAGTCCAGGCGACTTGAAAGGCAGTGTTTTTACAGCAGTGTTTTTCAACCACTGTGAGATACAGTCTGGTGTGCCGTGGGAGATGATCTAATTTCACCTATTTGGGTTAAAAAATATTTTTTGTAAACCAGTAATTATAGTCTGCAAATCATGTGTTGTTGTTGAATGTCGGTGCTGTCTAGAGCTCGGCAGAGCAACCGTGTAATACTCTTCCTAATCAGTAGGTGGCAGCAGGTAGCTAATTGCTTTGTAGATGTCGGAAACAGCGGGAGGCAGCGTGTAGGTAAAAAAGGTGTCAAATGCTTAAACCAAAAATAAACAAAAGGTGAGTGCCCCTAAGAAAAGGCAATGAAGCTTAGGGAAGGCTATGTGGAACAAAACTAAAACTGAACTTGCTACAAAGTAAACAAAAACAGAATGCTGGACGACAGCAAAGACTTACTGTGGAGCAAAGACAATGTACATCCGAACGTGACATGACAATCAACAATGTCCCCACAAAGAAGGATAAAAACAACTGAAATATTCTCGATTGCTAAAATAAAGTAGATGCGGGAAATATCGCTCAAAGGAAGACATGAAACTGCTACAGGAAAATACCAAAAAAAGAGAAAAAGCCACCAAAATAGGAGCGCAAGACAATAACTAAAACACTACACACAGGAAAACAGCATTAAAGGCAAAATAAGTCACGGCGTGATGTGACAGGTGGTGACAGTACACCTAATTTGAGACAAGAGCTATAGTGATGCATGGTCGGTTATGCTTTAAAGTCATATCCAACAATTGTGACGACTCTTTACTGTCAACTGAGTTTCGTTTTTTAATGATTTCTGCTGGTGGTGTGCCTCCGCATTTTTTTTAATGAAAGAAACGTGCCTTGGCTCAAAAAAGGTTGAAAAACACTGCACTACAGTGTGTTTATAATAATAGTGACAATGACAGGAATAATGACTTACCCAGTTCAGTGGCTATGTGAGGTGGCACTGAAACTTTGAGGATCTGGAAGACAAATACATGATATATCATTTAAGATCTCAAGTTAGTGCAGTAATAGCTTATCACCACAAGGGGTCATGTCAACATTACAAATGTTCTTCTATTGGAAGTCAGAGTTGTCTGTAGGTTGTAGGTTGACAAGGAAAGAATGGAGTTTAAAAAAGAACCAACCAACAACAAGAGGTTTTTTTTGTTTTTTACCACAATCTAAACAGGAAAGGAAGGGGTTGGCCAGCTGACACATGACCATGCAAGCACACTATCAAGCTCAGCAAAGTATACATGCACTAGTTAATACCATTGCTTAGGCAGTCATATTTCACTAAGCATTAGAGCAGGCGTGTCAAACTGGTTTTCATTGAGGGTCACATCGCAGTTATGGTTGCCCTCAGAGGGCCGCTTGTAACAGTGAATAATGTACCAATTTGCCTCTGGATTTCATTATTAATTATATAAATTGTTTTAAGTAGACTGTCAATTTTACAGTAAGAACTTAACATTTACAAACTTTTATTTTTTTTTTTAAATATAGCGTTTTTTTTTACAACATTCTACGGCATTTTTTATGGAAAAAGCTGGCAGCTTAGTTGCCAGAATTGCTGTGGTCAATTACCATTGGTTTTTACAACATTATATACAGGTAAAAGCCAGTAAATTAGAATATTTTGAAAAACTTGATTTATTTCAGTAATTGCATTGAAAAGGTGTAACTTGTACATTATATTTATTCATTGCACACAGACTGATGCATTCAAATGTTTATTTCATTTAATTTTGATGATTTGAAGTGGCAACAAATGAAAATCCAAAATTCCGTGTGTCACAAAATTAGAATATTACTTAAGGCTAATACGAAAAAGGGATTTTTAGAAATGTTGGCCAACTGAAAAGTATGAAAATGAAAAATATGAGCATGTACAATACTCAATACTTGGTTGGAGCTCCTTTTGCCTCAATTACTGCGTTAATGCGGCGTGGCATGGAGTCGATGAGTTTCTGGCACTGCTCAGGTGTTATGAGAGCCCAGGTTGCTCTGATAGTGGCCTTCAACTCTTCTGCGTTTTTGGGTCTGGCATTCTGCATCTTCCTTTTCACAATACCCCACAGATTTTCTATGGGGCTAAGGTCAGGGGAGTTGGCGGGCCAATTTAGAACAGAAATACCATGGTCCGTAAACCAGGCACGGGTAGATTTTGCGCTGTGTGCAGGCGCCAAGTCCTGTTGGAACTTGAAATCTCCATCTCCATAGAGCAGGTCAGCGGCAGGAAGCATGAAGTGCTCTAAAACTTGCTGGTAGACGGCTGCGTTGACCCTGGATCTCAGGAAACAGAGTGGACCGACACCAGCAGATGACATGGCACCCCAAACCATCACTGATGGTGGAAACTTTACACTAGACTTCAGGCAACGTGGATCCTGTGGCTCTCCTGTCTTCCTCCAGACTCTGGGACCTCGATTTCCAAAGGAAATGCAAAATTTGCATGGTTGGGTGATGGTTTGGGGTGCCATGTCATCTGCTGGTGTCGGTCCACTCTGTTTCCTGAGATCCAGGGTCAACGCAGCCGTCTACCAGCAAGTTTTAGAGCACTTCATGCTTCCTGCTGCTGACCTGCTCTATGGAGATGGAGATTTCAAGTTCCAACAGGACTTGGCGCCTGCACACAGCGCAAAATCTACCGTGCCTGGTTTACGGACCATGGTATTTCTGTTCTAAATTGGCCCGCCAACTCCCCTGACCTTAGCCCCATAGAAAATCTGTGGGGTATTGTGAAAAGGAAGATGCAGAATGCCAGACCCAAAAACGCAGAAGAGTTGAAGGCCACTATCAGAGCAACCTGGGCTCTCATAACACCTGAGCAGTGCCAGAAACTCATCGACTCCATGCCACGCCGCATTAACGCAGTAATTGAGGCAAAAGGAGCTCCAACCAAGTATTGAGTATTGTACATGCTCATATTTTTCATTTTCATACTTTTCAGTTGGCCAACATTTCTAAAAATCCCTTTTTTGTATTAGCCTTAATATTCTAATTTTGTGACACACGGAATTTTGGATTTTCATTTGTTGCCACTTCAAATCATCAAAATTAAATGAAATAAACATTTGAATGCATCAGTCTGTGTGCAATGAATAAATATAATGTACAAGTTACACCTTTTGAATGCAATTACTGAAATAAATCAAGTTTTTCAAAATATTCTAATTTACTGGCTTTTACCTGTATTGTTAATGGAAAAACAGTACAAGTTCTTTTTGTTTATTCTGCCAGTTTTTCTATCGTAAAAACAAATGCATCGTTTTTCCATTTACAGTAATACACCGTTATAAGCAAGATTTTACAGTAAAAATATGGCAGCTCAGTCAACAGAATTTTTATGTATTGCCATTTTTATCAATTTGATGGGTCGTTTGCTGTAAAATCATAAGTCAAGCAGATATTTACCTGTTTTTTTTTTTATTTAGACAAAAAATGTTTGGAAAGTATATACTTTAATATTTGTTGCAATATTGGATACTTAAATGTATTTATTAAAGTTGAAAAGGTATGCAATTTCAAGCAGTAAATATATTTTATTTCTGTCAAAATGAAAAAAATCAATTACATTCAGTGAGAAAATATTAAGTACTTTAACACATATTTTTTCCAGGTGTTTGCGGGCCAGATAAAATGATGTCATGGGCCAGATCTGGCCCCCCGGGCTTTGAGTTTGGGGCGGTATTGTCAGAGTTTGTAGGTGACGAACCCCAAGATGCAGAGAAGGCGGAAGGCATTGTGCGAGAAAACACGATTTAATTAAAACACTAAGGCAAAACTACAAACGAAAGGGTAACAAAAGGCGCGCACAAGGCGGAGAACAAACTTGGCTATGAACTAAAATAGCACAGAGGCTAACTGTGGACAAGAAACCAAAAACACTTACTGTGACACGAAGGAACTAGGACATGAGCAGAGTGAAACAAAAGTAGACAGAGCTACAACGACAAGTATTAAGAACAACGACACGACAGGTAGGAACGACAATGATCCAGCAATGACTGGAGGAGAAGGCAGGTTTAAATAGTAGCTGGCTGATTGACACCAGGTGTGGCCAGGTGCCAATGAGCCACAGCTGAGGGGAAGCAGCACTCAGGGAGACACTCAGGAAATGAAGACAAAATAAAAGCGCTGACAGGAAACTAAGACAAACACAGAGAAAAAACTAAAACAGTCAAACTGTCAGGGACAAGCCTGACAGGTATAGCTCGGTTGGTAGAGCGGCCGTGCCAGCAACTTGAGGGTTCCAGGTTCGATCCCCGCTTCGGCCATCCTAGTCACTGCCGTTGTGTCCTTGGGCAAGAACGCTTTACCCACCTGCTCCCAGTGCCACCCACACTGCTTTAAATGTAACTTAGATATTGGGTTTCACTATGTAAAGCGCTTTGAGTCACTAGAGAAAAGCGCTATATAAATATAATTCACGTCACTTCACCTGTGCATTAGAAAGTGTGCTGGCAGGATTACACTAAAACTACACAGATGATTTCCATCAAACTCTATAGATTAATTGAAGAAGCCGTTGAGCTGTGGTGAGGATCTGGATAAAGGCACAGATTGCACCTATTGCAATTTATTGTCACTTCTATCCCTTTTCCCCTGCAGCGAACTTTGGTGCTGGAGCAGATTAGAGTCTAGGCTGAACTGGTGTTGGCCAGGAAATGGCTTTTACACTCGTTAAATTTTCCATTGCACTTTTTGTCACAATGGTTGCGGAAAATATTAGGAAATTAGCGCGCAAACTTAGACACATTTTTTAACAACAATGATGGACACAAATATGCAGAATTTTGCTTCAGCTGGCTATGCGGTAAAATTGTCAAAACAAAACAATGTTTTGCATTGCGCCATTGACTAATGGTGACTAATGGTGTTGACTAATGTCAAGCTATTACAATAGAACTTTTATTCTACTGTAGTCTTTTGTCTGATGATGAGCATGATTGTGAAGCAGCCAGTATTAGAGCAACATTGACAGAGTATTTCACTCATTGCCATTCAATTTTGTTTGTTTTTTGCCATCATGGAAAGAAAAAAAATTTTTAAAAGAAAAAAAAAAATTAAATTGTTATATATATCCAGTGATTATACTATAAAGTTATTTTCCATTTAACTTCACCAGTTTTAGATTATTTTTATTCAAAATCGCTGAATTTTCACATTTGCCGTTCAAATACTGAGAAGAGACGGTGCGGTGAACAGCAGCCAGTTGAGGCACGTCACTCAGTGCCTCAACATGGATTGCGCAATGACTCGGCTAACTGCTGGCCTGCTGTGCAGTGAGACTGTATTGCTATATGAACTATATTATACATTTCCATAGTTTAGTTAGCTGAGGTATATAATGTAAAGTGTATTTTGTCAACAACTGTATGTGTGTAAAGTATTTCTTGTGCTGAGCGATCATAAAACGGCTGCAAAAGACGCACTGGCTGAGGCTCGCCTCCTGCACCCCCGCCGTAGAAATGTTATATCAACTAAAGCCCACACTTAAACTTTCCACGTGCAAGATTGAATCTATTTAAAAAAATTATTTCATAAGAAGCCAAAAAGTGCAAAAACAGTAATGTTCGTGTTAGAGGAGTTGTGAATGACTGCAGGGACACAACATTAGATACACCTGCAGACTGCAGGTGTACCTAATTCACAACTCCTCCAACACGAACATTATTGTTTTTGCACTTTTTGGCTTCTTATTAAATAACTTTTGTAACCTATTTTCATGGGCTTTCCTCTTTGTGATGTTAAGTTCCTGTTATGCGCTGTTATACAGTATATGCCTTGAGCTCTTATTTTGAAGGCGCTAAGAGCGGAAGTGATGTCACGTTGCGGAGGTTTTTGAAAGAAGGTAAATAAAGTGGTCCTCGTGTAAACTGGAGCCTCCGTGTTTGTTATTTTGTAGTTTCATACAGTATAGGCCACATTTATAAACCCTCGGTTACACTTTTTTAAATAGATTCAATCTTGCACGTGGAAAGTTGAAGTGAGGGCTTTAGTTGTGGACTTCATTTATAAGTAAAGGTAAGACCATAATAACGTTTTTTTTATTAAATGTGCTTTTTTGTGTGCTACAGTTTGTATGTGTAAAGTTAAAGTTAAGTTAAAGTAGCAATGATTGTCACACACACACTAGGTGTAATGACATTTGTCCTCTGCATTTGACCCATCCCCTTGTTCACCCCCTGGGAGGTGAGGGGAGCAGTGGGCAGCAGCGGCGCCGCGCCCGGGAATCATTTTTGGTGATTTAACCCCCAATTCCAAGCCTTGATGCTGAGTGCCAAGCAGGGAAGAATGCTGGTATGAGCTTTTAAACATAACCCGTTAACTGCTGCCAATCAAATGGTGAATAAGATACTCTTTAGGGTTCATATGTTTGTAAATGTGACTGTGATGAAGTCAGTGCCTCACCAGCCATCAACCTCACCGCACGTCACTGCTAGACACAATATTAACCAAAAATATTGTACAAAACCAGTGAAGTTGGCACGTTGTGTAAATCGTAAATAAAAAAAGAATACAATGATTTGCAAACCCTTTTCAACCTATATTCAATTGAATAGACTGCAAAGACAAGATATTTAACTTTCGAACTGGAAAACGTTGTTACTTTTTGCAAATATTAGCTCATTTGGAATGTGATGCCTGCAACATGTTTGAAAAAAGCTGGCACAAATGCCAAAAAAAAGACTGAAAAAGTCGAGGAATGCTCATCAAACACTTATTTGGAACATCCCACTGGTGAACAGGCTAATTGGGAACAGGTGGGTGCCATGATTGGGTATAAAAGCAGCTTCCATGAAATGCTCACTCATTCACAAACAAGGATGGGACGAGGGTCACCACTTTGTCAACAAATGCGCGAGCAAATTGTGCAACAGTTTAACAACAACATTTCTCAACGAGCTGTTGCAAGGAATTTAGGGATTTCACCATCTACGCTCCGTAATATCATCAAAAGGTTCGGAGAATCTGGAGAAATCGCTGCACGTAAGCGGCAATGCCCGTTACCTTCGATCCCTCAGGCGGTACTACGTGAAAAAGCGACATCAGTGTGTAAAGGATATCACCACATGTGCTCAGGAAGACTTCAGAAAACCACTGTCAGTAACTACAGTTTGTCGCTACATCTGTAAGTGCAAGTTAAATCTCTACTATGCAAAGCGAAAGCCATTTATCAACAACACCCAGAATTCCACCTGAGAAGCTTCAAAAATGTGTCTCCTCAGTTCCCAAACGTTTACTGAGTGTTGTTAAAAGGAAAGGCCATGTAACACAGTGGTAAAAATGCCCCTGTGCCAACTTTTTTGCAATGTGTTGCTGCCATTAAATTCTAAGTAAAATGATTATTTGCAAAAAAAAAAAATGAAGTTTCTCAGTTCGAACATAAATATCTTGTCTTTGCAGTCTATTCAACTGAAATATGCTGTAAGTTGAAAAGGATTTGCAAATCATTGTATTCTGTTTTTATTTACGAATTACACAACATGCCAACTTCACTGGTTTTGGGTTTTGTATATGTAAAACAATTACAATATTACGATTAATACAAGGACTTTGGGTTTGTTCTTGCCAGTTTGAGCCACTGAAAACTTTACTCTGATGTATGCTGAGTCTCTTTCATACAGCTCACTAAAGAAACATTTCCCCACCATTTTTATGTGCTGATGTGGAAGACAGACAAGGAACAGAGAGGCAAATTTGTTTGAGCAACATTCCATTATTAGATGTAGAATCAGAGCTGGAACAGAGGCAGGTCATTGCCTGTTTTTGACGGAATTTCGCAATTCCAGCAGAGGGCTTTGAAGTTTAACTCTTGACACTAGTTGTGTTAAAAGTAGGGCTGTCAGAGTTAACGCGATAATAACTGGGTGGCCTGGCTTGGATGTTAGATTGGCTGTGCCAGCAACTTCAGGGTTCCAAGTTCGATTCCAGCTTACGCCATCTCAGTCAAGACCTTCCACCCACTTTATTCCCAGTAGGACCTAGACTGATGTATGACTGTGCAGGACTTCCTTGAAAAAAGAGAGAAGGGACTTTCCTGGGTAAATAAAGGCAAAAAACAACAACTGTAAGTTCCTTTAACGGAGCAATTTTTTTGTAATGTGCGATTAACGCCCATGCGTCTGTACTCCTTTTTGACCCTCGGTCCATTCCGTAGCGTGGGAAAATGTTATTGTGTTTTGAGACGGTTGAGGCCACAAGCGGGAAAATAGCGAGCAGAAATGCACAAAGAAAAGTTGATAACATAAAATGTCGATTGTTACAATAACTGCTATAGTAAAATGGCATAAACGCTCAGCAGAAAAGAAAGATGGTAGGCAGAAAGTTTAGAGTCAGTTTTTTTATCGTAGACTTTGACGTAGCCAACATGTCAAGACAGATCTTCTCATACCAATTACACACTTCCGGCTGAACAATAATAACACTGCGCGTTACATCCGGTCTAACTACTGTAACAAAATAAAAATGTCTTACATTACGATCATGCTTTTTAATATAATCTGATATTTCTAGCAACATAAATGTTTTTTGGCAGATTGAAATAAAGTGTATATTATTTTCTAACTTAGTCCACAATTACTTAATTTTTAGCAGGCTGAATATTACAGTTTATTATTAAATAGAGAAGTTTAAAACATTGTCATGCACAGATATGAATACTATTAACTAGAGTTGCCGATAAATGCGTTAAAATGTAATATCGGAAATTAACGGTATGTTTTTTTGTTTTTTTTGATTTTTTTAATTTTTTTTAATTAAATCAACATAAAAAACACAAGATACACTTACAATTAGTACATCAACCCAAAAAACCTCCCTCCCCCATTTACACTCATTCACACAAAAGGGTTGTTTCTTTCTGTTATTAATATTGTGGTTCCTACATTATATATCAATATATATCAATACAGTCTGCAAGGGATACAGTCCGTAAGCACACATGATTGGTCCACTAATAGTACCGTATTTTCCGCACTATTAGCCGCACCTAAAAACCACAAATTTACTCAAAAGCTGACAGTGCGGCTTATAACCCGGTGTGCTTTATATATGGATTAATATTAAGATTCATTTTCATAAAGTTTAGGTCTCGCAACTACGGTAAACAGCCGCCATCTTTTTTCCCCATAGAAGAGGAAGCGCTTCTTCTTCTACTGTAAGCAACCACCCGCCCCCGTAGAAGAAGAAGAAGAAGCGCGCGGATATTACGTTTCATTTCCTTTGTGTGTTTACATCTGTAAAGACCACAAAATGGCTCCTACTAAGCGACAGGTTTCCGGTTCATGAAAAGACGCAATCTCTCCATCCGCACACGGACTACTATTTCACAGCAACTGCCTAAAGACTTTCAAGAAAAGCTGGCTACTTTCCGTGCATATTGTAAAAACAAGATAGCTGAAAAAAAGATCCGGCCAGAGAACATTATCAACATGGACGAGGTTCCACTGACTTTTGATATTCCTGTGAACCGCACTGTGGATACAACGGGAGCACGTACGGTGAATATGCGCACCACAGGGAATGAGAAGTCATCCTTCACTGTGGTTCTAGCTTGCCATGCTAATGGCCAGAAACTTCCACCCATGGTGATATTCAAAAGGAAGACCTTGCCAAAAGAGACCTTTCCAGCCGGCGTCATCATAAAAGCTAACTCGAAGGGATGGATGGATGAAGAAAAGATGAGCGAGTGGTTAAGGGAAGTTTACGCGAAGAGGCCGGGTGGCTTTTTTCACGCAGCTCCGTCCATGTTGATATACGACTCCATGCGCGCCCACATCACGCTGGTTTTTAATATATTATTAAAGTTTGACTGACCTATCTGACTGTTTTTTTGACATTCCTTTAGCGCAGTTAGATGCGGCTTACAACACGGGGCGGCTTATAGGTGGACAAAGTTTTGAAATATGCCGTTCATTGAAGGCGCAGCTTATAACCCAGGGCGGCTTATGGTGCGGAAAATACGGTACTAACCTTTAACACTTTATTTTACTCATTTTCATTAATTACTAGTTTCACTATAACTGTTTTTATATTGTTTTACTTTCTTTTTTATTCAAGAAAATGTTTTAAATTTATTTATCTTATTTTATTTTATTAATTTTTTTTAAAAGTACCTTATCTTCACCATACCTGGTTGTCCAAATTAGGCATAATAATGTGTTAATTCCACGACTGTATATATCAGTTGATATCGGTATCGGTAATTAAAGAGTTGGACAATATCGGAATATCGGATATCGGCAAAAAGCCATTATCGGACATCCCTACTATTAACTAGTACAAAATGTAATGTGAAGAATATCAGAAGCATTTATTCAGGTAGAAATGTCACAGATTATATTACCAAACATCTTTGACAATCAAACTATGATCGTAATAATCCACATTTTGTGTTATTAATGTGTGAAACTGTTATCTA
Organism: Nerophis lumbriciformis; assembly: GCF_033978685.3. Taxonomy (NCBI): domain Eukaryota; kingdom Metazoa; phylum Chordata; class Actinopteri; order Syngnathiformes; family Syngnathidae; genus Nerophis; species Nerophis lumbriciformis. The sequence goes on from NC_084551.2 coordinate 613,588, forward strand.
ATCTTGGCGCAGCTCCTCTTTGGAATGCAAGTGCTCCTACAGCAGGAATACAAATTCTGTATTTCTACAAAATACACAAATTTGGCAAGACACCAACGCACTGCAGGTAATTTTTTTTACAGTCATTAAAAGCGTGTTTATGTCTTTTTTGTGTCGAGCTAATTGCCCTGTCATGGTAATTAAAAAGCTAAAAATGATCTGTCCAGTGTACAATTAATAATGATGAAAAATCATATCTGGGATTAATCGGAATGAATTTTGAGTAAACTATAAACAAACTGCGATTAATTGTGATTAAGTATTTTAATTGTTTGACTGCCTTAGTTAAATGGGAACATTATCACAATTTCAGAAGGGTTAAAACCATTAAAAATCAGTTCCCAGTGGCTTATTATATTTTTCGAAGTTTTTTTCAAAATTTTACCCATCACGCAATATCCCTAAAAAAAGCTTCAAAGTGCCTGATTTTAACCATCGTTATATACACCCGTCCATTTTCCTGTGACGTCACATAGTGATGCCAACACAAACAAACATGGCGCATAGAACAGCAAGCTATAGCGACATTAGCTCGGATTCAGACTCGGATTTCAGCGGCTTAAGCGATTCAACAGATTACGCATGTATTGAAACGGATGGTTGTAGTGTGGAGGCAGGTAGCGAAAACCAAATTGAAGAAGAAACTGAAGCTATTGAGCCATATCGCTTTGAACCGTATGCAAGCGAAACCCACAAAAACGACACGACAGCCAGCGACACGGGAGAAAGCGAGGACGAATTCGGCGATCGCCTTCTAACCAACGATTGGTATGTGTTTGTTTGGCATTAAAGGAAACTAACAACTATGAACTAGGTTTACAGCATATGAAATACATTTGGCAACAACATGCACTTTGAGAGTGCAGACAGCCCAATTTTCATCAATTAATATATTCTGTAGACATACCCTCATCCGCGCTCTTTTCCTGAAAGCTGATCTGTCCAGTTTTGGAGTTGATGTCAGCAGGCCAGGGAAGCTAGGGTCGATAGGGGGTTTAGCTCGCTCGTCTGCGGGAACAAACTGCCACCATTGCTTGCCGTGCTACCGAGGTCCTTTGTCCCTGAATTGCTCACACACTCCGACAGATTCAATGGGGGTCTGGCGGCAGATTTCTTTGACTTTATGGTTGGAAATGCATCTGCTTTGAGTGTCGCAGGATATCCACACATTCTTGCCATCTCTGTCGTAGCATAGCTTTCGTGGGTAAAGTGTGCAGAACAAACGTCCAATTTCTTGCCACTTTGGCATCTTTGGGCCACTGGTGCAACTTGAATCCGTCCCTGTTGGTGTTGTTACACCCTCCGACAACACACCGACGAGGCATGATGTCTCCAAGGTACGGAAAACAGTCGAAAAAATGGAAAATAACAGAGCTGATTTGACTCGGTGTTTGAGAAAATGGCGGATTGCTTCCCGATGTGACGTCATCGCTCCGAGAGCGAATAATAGAAAGGCGTTTAATTCGCCAAAATTCACCCATTTAGAGATCGGAACTCGGTTAAAAAAATATATGGTCTTTTTTCTGCAACATCAAGGTATATATTGACGCTTACATAGGTCTGGTGATAATGTTCCCCTTTAAAAGACATGTTTGCAGTCTATTTCAAGGTGTAAAAGTGCACAGTTATGGCATTATTGTGTTTTGTTGGGAATAATATCATTGCACTGGTGCTACAATTTGGGACGGATGTACTTACTGCCCCTTTGTCCATGAATGTGTTGTGGAACTCCACAAACTGTTTCTTGGTTTCTTTGGCATTGAGGTTCTTCAGTAGTTCAGCATGGAGGTAACACAGCTAAGGGAGGACAGACAGACAGATGATGCATTATTTAAAGTGTGTGGGATGGTGGAAACCGACTCATATAATACTAAAAAAACAATGATGATGAAGTTGTCCAACTACTAATGTGAGCATCTTAGTGTACGCTGCTTGAAGTAAGGGGAAGTGGTGTGTTCAGTGGAAATAGATTGTCATAGTGCTTGAGCTGATCACTTCTGTTTCAGCAAATGATCGTGGGAAATTTTAGTGCAAGTTAATAATGCCGTTTCATGTTTTCTCCAAAGCTGGAGGCCACAAATGAATCCAATGTTTTTTCTTTATACAGCGTCCTGGTGCGTCCTTCACTCGAAACAAATAATTAACACCCCCTTTGCACTGCGAGCCCAAACATTACATCATTGATCTGATCACTGACTGTATAGCGGTTAAGGTACGGTCAAAATAAAGTGCATGAGTAATCTTAGTGTTTCATGATTAAAGTGGTCATTTTTCATGATCAATCACATTAAATAACTTGTTAAATTTGACAGCCCTAAATATGATATATTTTCTGAAGACAAAGCCTGAATAAATATTTATTATTGGTGTAAGAATGGGTTTGTAAAAAAGGTACAATATAACCTTTTTCCAACTGAGTTTCACTGTGTATTTTTGAAAAATTATACAAAGAAATGTATTAAATGATAAAAAAAAAAATGCATGAGCAAAAATAAATGCAGAGCCCCCAATAAACCTCTTTCCCCAAATAGGCATCAAGTCCTGTCTGCAGTTGAGTAAACAACAAACATTGTTAATGTTTATTAGTGTTGTGCTAATGTTAAATTAGACCAGGCCTGGGCAATTATTTTGACTTGGGGGGGGGGGGTCAAATTTAGAGAAAAAAATGTGTCTGGGGGCCGGTATATCTATTTTTAGGAACGCTAATACAAAACCTCACAATATGGTCTGAATGCTAAAAACTTTATGACAGACCGCCTTAAAAAACAGAATGGAATTTTACATTATTTTACTGAATGAGACATCCAGAATTTACATGAAAATAAAGAATGTGGGATTGACAATTTTAACTATGAACGATAAAACACTGAATATTGACAACGTATGAACGTCACACCCCCTCTCCATCCACATATTTTACAATCAAGCGAAACGCAACAAAAATGCAACAAACACAGCGAAATATTAACGAGAAGGGTAAAAAAACCCCACCTACAATCTGATACATCTGATATATCACTAAGCTTTACAACTTTGTTGTAAAAATCTCCTTCCACGTCTGTCCCTGACACCCGCATTTCAAGCTGGCCGTTCTGGAAACACTCTGTGGAAACGCACCCCACCCCTTGGTGCCTCGTCTGAGGTTGCTGTGACTTAGATTACCATAGTAACTAATTAGATTACCAAGGTAACTACAAACCCCGTTTCCATATGAGTTGGGAAATTGTGTTAGATGTAAATATAAACGGAATACAATGATTTGCAAATCCTTTTCAACCCATATTCAGTTGAATGCACTACAAAGACAACATATTTGATGTTCAAACTCATAAACTATTTTTTTTTTTGCAAATAATCATTAACTTAGAATTTCATGGCTGCAACACGTGCCAAAGTAGTTGGGAAAGGGCATGTTCACCACTGTGTTACATGGCCTTTCCTTTTAACAACACTCAGTAAACGTTTGGGAACTGAGGAGACACATTTTTGAAGCTTCTCAGGTGGAATTCTTTCCCATTCTTGCTTGATGTACAGCTTAAGTTGTTCAACAGTCCGGGGGTCTCCGTTGTGCTATTTTAGGCTTCACATTTTCAATGGGAGACAGGTCTGGACTACAGGCAGGCCAGTCTAGTACCCGCACTCTTTTACTATGAAGCCACGTTGATGTAACACGTGGTTTGGCATTGTCTTGCTGAAATAAGCAGGGGCGTCCATGGTAGCGTTGCTTGGATGGCAACATATGTTGCTCCAAAACCTGTATGTACCTTTCAGCATTAATGGCGACTTCACAGATGTGTAAGTTACCCATGTCTTGGGCGTCTCCGCTCGGGATGGTTTCCTGCTGACCCCACTGTGGACTGGACTCTTATTGTTATGTTGGATCCACTATGGACTGGACTCTCACAATATTATGTTAGACCCACTCGACATCCATTGCATTCGGTCTCCCCTACAGGGGGGGGGTCCTCTCCAAGGTTTCTCATAGTCATTCACATCGACGTCCCACTGGGGTGAGTTTTTCCTTGCCCTTATGTGGGCTCTGTACCGAGGATGTCGTTGTGGCTTGTGCAGCCCTTTGAGACACGTGTGATTTAGGGCTATATAAATAAACATTGATTGATTGATTGATTGATTGGGCACTAATACACCCCCACACCATCACACATGCTGGCTTTTACACTTTGCGCCTATAACAATCCGGATGGTTCTTTTCCTCTTTGGTCCGGAGGACACGACGTCCACAGTTTCCAAAAACAATTTGAAATGTGGACTGGTCAGACCACAGAACACTTTTCCACTTTGTATCAGTCCATCTTAGATGAGCTCAGGCCAAGCGAAGCCGACGGCGTTTCTGGGTGTTGTTGATAAACGGTTTTCACCTTGCATAGGAGAGTTTTAACTTGCACTTGCAGATGTAGCGACCAACTGTAGTTACTGACAGTGGGTTTCTGAAGTCTTCCTGAGTCCATGTGGTGATATCCTTTACACACTGATGTCGCTTGTTGATGCACTACAGCCTGAGGGATGGAAGGTCACGGGCTTAGCTGCTTACGTGCAGTGATTTCTCCAGATTCTCTGAACCCTTTGATGATATTACGGAGCGTAGATGGTGAAATCCCTAAATTCCTTGCAATAGCTGGTTGAGAAAGGTTGTTCTTAAACTGTTCAACAATTTGCTCACGCGTTTGTTGACAAAGTGGTGACCCTCGCCCCATCCTTGTTTGTGAATGACTGAGCATTTCATGGAATCTACTTTTATACCCAATCATGGCACCCACCTGTTCCCAATTAGCCTGCACACCTGTGGGATGTTCCAAATAAGTGTTTGATGAGCATTCCTCAACTTTATCAGTATTTATTGCCACCTTTCCCAACTTCTTTGTCACGTGTTGCTGGCATCAAATTCTAAAGTTAATGATTATTTGCAAAAAAAAATAAAGTTTATGAGTTTGAACATCAAATATGTTGTCTTTGTAGCATATTCAACTGAATATGGCTTGGAAATTATTTGCAAATCATTGTATTCCGTTTATATTTACATCTAACACAATTTCCCAACTCATATGGAAACGGGGTTTTTAGTATTATCATGCAGAAGCGCTGATTCCAACCATTGAAATACTTTGTATAGTTGAAGACTTACGGTCATTTGAAAACATCACTACACATCATAACGGCAGCTACACTTTCCATCTTAAAGATCTAAAAACATTATTTGGGAATGTCCGTCGGGCCAGATTGAAAAGCTTAACGGGCTGCATGTGGCCCCCGGGCCTTCAATTGCCCGGGTCTGAATTAGACAATAGGTCTCACCAGTGGAGCAGGGTCAAACTGGAGGATGACATGTTGCATGAACACCAGCAGGTGCGTTGGACGATCTTTCAGAAGCTCGATGCTGCCGAAACACTTGCACTCGTCCTCCACCACCTGGATGAGGAGAGTTGTCAAAACTAAAGAAGCAGAAAACTCGGCAAGAATGATGGCGCATTCCAAAACTCACGTCATTCAGATCATTCTCAAAGTCCTCGTCCTCAGCCCCGATGATGCTCATGGCTGGGTCCGAGCACTGGGCCCCAAAAACACCCAGCTGTGGACCCAAGAGAGAAATTAGGTTCACAACATGAACGTGTAAAGCTGAGTCAGCGAATACTATTGATTGACAGTACGGATGGATTCATCCGTTTCAATACTATTTACTTCACTTTATTTATTTATATAGCACATTTAAAAACAACTCAGTTGGCCAAAGTGCTGTACAGACATAAGAAACAAGTTGAAACAAAAAAGGGCACGCAGTGTCACATTTACATTGTAACACGGAAGGATTAATAAAACCTTAAAAGAAGTGCAAAATACAGTAGATCACCTTAAATACTAAAATAATGAAAAAAATGAAAAAATGATAAAACAAGATATAAAAACGACCAAGATATCCTACCTAACTGGATTGGAACGCCAGGGAGTAAAAATATGTTTTTAACCTAGATTTATATTGGTTTAGAGACTGGGCGGATCTAACACACTGGTGTCAAACTCAAGGCCCGCCACTTCATTTTATTTGGCCCTAGAAAGCCTGGAAATAATATGTATCAACGTACTGTAACTTTACTTACTAAATGTATTCTTATATAAATATATACCGTATTTTCCGCACTATTAGCCGCACCTAAAAACCACAAATTTACTCAAAAGCTGACAGTGCGGCTTTTAACCCGGTGCGCTTTATATATGGATTAATATTAAGATTCATTTTCATAAAGTTTCGGTCTCGCAACTACGGTAAACAGCCGCCATCTTTTTTCCCCGTAGAAGAGGAAGTGCTTCTTCTTCTACGCAAGCAACCGCCAAGGTAAGCACCCGCCCCCATAGAACAGGAAGCGCTTCTTCTTCTACTGTAAGCAACCACCCGCCCGCGTAGAAGAAGAAAAAGCGCACGGATATCACCGTACGTTTCATTTCCTTTGTGTGTTTACATCTGTAAAGACCACAAAATGGCTCCTACTAAGCGTCAGGGATCCGGTTCATGAAAGACGCAATCTCTCCATCCGCACACGGATTACCGGTACTATTTCACAGCAACTGATATTCCTGTGAACCGCACTGTGGATACAACGGGAGCACGTACGGTGAATATTCGCACCACAGGGAATGAGAAGTCATCCTTCACTGTGGTTCTAGCTTGCCATGCTAATGGCCAGAAACTTCCACCCATGGTGATATTCAAAAGGAAGACCTTGCCAAAAGAGACCTTTCCAGCCGGCGTCATCATAAAAGCTAACTCGAAGGGATGGATGAAGAAAAGATGAGCGAGTGGTTAAGGTAAGTTTAAGTTTACGTGAAGAGGTCGGGTGGCTTTTTTCACGCAGCTCTGTCCATGTTGATATACGACTCCATGCGCGCCCACATCACGCTGGTTTTTAATATATTATTAAAGTTTGACTGACCTATCTGACTGTTTTTTTGACATTCCTTTAGCGCAGTTAGATGCGGCTTACAACACCGGGCGGCTTATAGGTGGACAAAGTTTTGAAATATGCCGTTCATTGAAGGCGCGGCTTTTAACCCAGGGCGCCTTATGGTGCGGAAAATACGGTACTAAAATAATAAAAAAAATAAAAAAATTATAAAACAAGATATAAAAACGACCAAGATATCCTACCTAACTGGATTGGAACGCCAGGGAGTAAAAATATGTTTTTAACCTAGATTTATATTGGTTTAGAGACTGGGCGGATCTAACACACTGGTGTCAAACTCAAGGCCCGCCACTTCATTTTATTTGGCCCTAGAAAGCCTGGAAATAATATGTATCAACGTACTGTAACTTTACTTACTAAATGTATTCTTTCTATGTATTTTGGGAGAAAAATATATATACGTACTCCATTTAGTCGCAAATTATGTTAACTAAAGTATTGTCTAAATATGCAAAAATATATTATCAATCATTCAAACCATTTTTTTAAATAGAAATAAATACTTACCCATCAAATTGTGCAATGATTTCTTGGTAAAACTGTGAAATTTACTGTGGTTTTTACAGTATTTTCCTCAAAATGAAAAAAACAGTACTTTTTTTTACTGTAATAAACTGTGGTGCCGTTTTGACATTTACAGTAATACACCGAAAAATCTACAGTTGTTGATTTGCAGTAAAAAAAACAAAAAAAAAACTGGCAGCCCAGGTGCCAAAATTTTACTGTAAAAGATTTTTTAATTTACAGTAAAAAAAAAGTAAATTTTACAGTAAAATTCTGGCAACTGATCTGCCTTTTTCCCCCCCCATAAAAACAGCAGTACTGTTTTTCCATTTACAGTAATATACACTACATTTTGAGGTGAAATTATTGCAACTTCCCATATTTATTTTACATTTCGTTTTTTTTTTTAAATCTACTAATAAAATGCATAAAAAAATTGTGTAATAATAGTATTCACTCTCTGGGGCCAAACGTAACTGCGATGTGGCCTTCAGTGAAAACAACTTTGACACCTCTGATCTAATAAATAGTGGAAGGTTGTTCCACAGACTGGGTCTGCCACTGAGAAGTCTCTATCTCCTCAGGATTTGAGTCTGTTTTTTGGGACAGCCAGGAGGAGCTGGTCTGAAGACCTGAGGGTCCTGCTGGGAGAATAAGGCTGCAGCAGCTCAATAAGATAGAGCGGGGCTATTTATACTGATGTGGGAGTATCTCTGAATGTCCTAAACTCCTATTTCAGTGCTAAAGTTATATAGAGCATACTATGCAATAGGACTGCACAGAAAAAGTGATCTTAATCAGCAATAACATGCAATCTAATTTCAATTTTTTTTACGACAAGCCTATCATTACATTATGATAGCACGTACAAAAATGCATGACAACACTCCAACAGACATCACACATGGGACGGTTTAGTAGGTAAGAATAGGTGTACTTGTTTAGAGCTTACTGCACCCCTCTGGGTGAGGTTCAAAAAAGAGAGCTTCTGCAAACTCCAGGTTGCATATAAGGACTGTCTCAGAATCCTGCTCGGAAAGCCCAGGGGTCGTAGTGCCAGCAAGCTTTTTTGTGATTCAGGGATAAACCCCTTCCACGCCACCCTGAGAAAACTGACGTTTAAATGTATATGTAGACTGCAGGGGTCTGAGAATGATCTTATTATACAGATAATCAATTCTAGGTGTAGTTCTGTTAGGTACCAATCGTATACTGTATATGGAAACACTGATATCTGTGCCTTTTATAGAATGTGTAGACCAGTGGTTCTTAACCTGGGTTCGATCGAACCCTTGGGGTTCGGTGAGTCGGGCTCAGGGGTTCGGCGGAGGTCGAGACACACCCGACTCATCGTGTAAATAAAAGGTTTTCCCTATAGGCGTATTACGGATACGGCAACAGCAGAAATCCCACTGATTTGCAGGTGTGTCATTTGTTGTGAGTTTAGACACTGTGTTGCTTTTTGTTGTTTGAACAAGGTGATGTTCATGCACGCTTCATTTTGTGCACCAGTAAAAAAAACATGGTAACACTTTAGTATGGGGAACATATTCACCATGAATTAGTTGCTTATTAACATGCAAGTTAGTAACATATTGGCTCTTAACTAGTCATTATTAATTACTTAATAATGCCTTATCCGGCATGGCCTTATTATAACCCTAACCCTCTAACGCTGACCCTAACCCTAACCAAATAACTCAAAATGAAGTCTTTTTACTTAGAATATGTTCCCCTAGTGTCCAAATAACTCTAAATTAAGTCTTTGTTACTTAGAATATGTTCCCCATACTAAAGTGTTACCAAAAACATAACTTTGTCTTGAATTTGGGAAAAAAAAAACATTTTATTTTTCACTAAAGAAGGGTTGGGTGAATGCGCATATGAAGCTGGTGGGGTTCGGTACCTCCAACAAGGTTAAGAACCACTGGTGTAGACGCATTTTTTTTTTATTGCTTCTTTTATTTATTTATTAGATGCCTTTTTACTGAATATGCACAAGCACTGTTTTAATATTATGTGATAATGCCTTTTATACTGTATTTGTCTTTTTTGTGTGTTTGTTTTATGTAGAGATGTCCGATAATGGCTTGTTTGCCAATATCCGATATTGTCCAACTCTTAATTACCGATTCCGATATCAACCGATACCGATATATACAGTCGTGGAATTAACACATTATTATGCCTAATTTTGTTGTGATGCATTAAACAATGTAACAAGGTTTTCCAAAATAAATCAACTCTAGTTATGGAAAAAAATGCCAACATGGCACTGCCATATTTATTATTGAAGTCACAAAGTGCATTATTTTTTTTAACATGCCTCAAAACAGCAGCTTGGAATTTGGACATGCTCTCCCTGAGATAATCCTGATACCCACTACAACTATGGGAAATACCATACTTTGACTTTCACAAAGTGCATTACTTTTTTTATTTTTTTTAAACATGCCTCAAAACAACAGCTACAAAAACAATGAAGGCACACAGCTTCAGTCCAGAGTACACTAGAGTAATCAAGTAAACAATAACATAGTCCTCCGTTAGTGCAAGACTGTCTGGCATACTGTATAACAGGAAATTATCAACTGGGCTCAATCTGAACAACTATATGATTTGCCTGAAAAGCTGGACAGGACAAAAAAAAAAAAAAAAAAAAAAAATAATAATAACTTTTCGAACCCGATACCGATAATTTCCATTTTAAAGCATTTATCGTTCGATATTATCGGACATCTCTAGTTTTATGTACTGTATGTGATTGTATGTCTACTTGGACGTTGGAGTCTGCAATAAAGCTTGATATCACAAACAAAACACGACCATTTTTTCACAAGGACTCACACTTCACTGTAATTGACATTAAAACTGACAATTCTTCCTCACTCTCGCCGTACCCCGGCCAGCCTGGCCAGCCAGGGCTAGTTGGCTTTACTGGCCTTGCCGGCACTGAGCGCCGTACTTAAATCAGCTCATGGGAGAAGTGATCCAATTAGTTCATTGACTTTTCTATTGATTTGCCTTTTTGTGTGCATAATATGTGTGCCATGTTTATGACCTGATGATTATGTTTTCCTTTCTATTACAAAAAAGTCCCCCTTTTACTGTCCTTCCCTGACCTACCATGAAGAATGTCTGAAAGACCATTTATCTTGGTTAAATGGCCGCTATAAACACATTTCTGCGCAGTAGTAATAATTAATCATAAATCGAACTTTTATCATACTTGCCAACCTTGAGACCTCCGATTTCGGGAGGTGGGGGTTGGGGGCGTGGTCGGGGGGCGTGGTTGGGGGCGTGGTTACGAGGGGAGGAGTATATTTACAGCTAGAATTCACCAACTCGAGTATTTCATACATTATATATACAGGTAAAAGCCAGTAAATTAGAATATTTTGAAAAACTTGATTAATTTCAGTAATTGCATTCAAAAGGTGTAACTTGTACATTATATTTATTCATTGCACACAGACTGATGCATTCAAATGTTTATTTCATTTAATTTTGATGATTTGAAGTGGCAACAAATGAAAATCCAAAATTCCGTGTGTCACAAAATTAGAATATTACTTAAGGCTAATACAAAAAAGGGATTTTTAGAAATGTTGGCCAACTGAAAAGTATGAAAATGAAAAATATGAGCATGTACAATACTCAATACTTGGTTGGAGCTCCTTTTGCCTCAATTACTGCGTTAATGCGGCGTGGCATGGAGTCGATGAGTTTCTGGCACTGCTCAGGTGTTATGAGAGCCCAGGTTGCTCTGATAGTGGCCTTCAACTCTTCTGCGTTTTTGGGTCTGGCATTCTGCATCTTCCTTTTCACAATACCCCACAGATTTTCTATGGGGCTAAGGTCAGGGGAGTTGGCGGGCCAATTTAGAACAGAAATACCATGGTCCGTAAACCAGGCACGGGTAGATTTTGCGCTGTGTGCAGGCGCCAAGTCCTGTTGGAACTTGAAATCTCCATCTCCATAGAGCAGGTCAGCAGCAGGAAGCATGAAGTGCTCTAAAACTTGCTGGTAGACAGCTGCGTTGACCCTGGATCTCAGGAAACAGAGTGGACCGACACCAGCAGATGACATGGCACCCCAAACCATCACTGATGGTGGAAACTTTACACTAGACTTCAGGCAACGTAGATCCTGTGCCTCTCCTGTCTTCCTCCAGACTCTGGGACCTCGATTTCCAAAGGAAATGCAAAATTTGCATGGTTGGGTGATGGTTTGGGGTGCCATGTCATCTGCTGGTGTCGGTCCACTCTGTTTCCTGAGATCCAGGGTCAACGCAGCCGTCTACCAGCAAGTTTTAGAGCACTTCATGCTTCCTGCTGCTGACCTGCTCTATGGAGATGGAGATTTCAAGTTCCAACAGGACTTGGCGCCTGCACACAGCGCAAAATCTACCCGTGCCTGGTTTACGGACCATGGTATTTCTGTTCTAAATTGGCCCGCCAACTCCCCTGACCTTATGGTGCGGAAAATACGGTATGCACTTTCAAGCAGTACATATATTTTTGTGTCAAAATAAAAAAAAAATCCATTACATTTAGTGAGAAAATATGAAGTACTTTATTGATACATATCGTTTCCAGGTGTTTGCGGGCCAGATAAAATGTTGAGTTTGACACCTGTGGCCTAAGCGCTTGCATAAGAGAATGATGGGCTCCTAGCTTGTGTGGTGGGGCCACTTTTGCTTGAGACACTCATAGATGATTTTGAAGCAGCCTTCAAGCGCTCTTTGGACAAACATTTCCACGTCACCACCCTGAATTATTGCATTTTAACTGCCTGTTACGTTAATTTCTATGCTCTGTTTCACCTGGACTCTTGACTTTTATGCTCTTGAAATCGCTTTTTAAAGTAGTGGCTGATTTTGCCTGCCATATCTGCAACGCTAAAAACATAAACGTTACTCTGACACGGAGGAAACCTTTTTGTAAATAAACATGACACGCTTGTAATGCTTTCTGTTAGTAGACCTTGTACCAGTCAATCTGTACCGTCATGAAACTCTACCCGACCCTATGCAAACTTCTAATAAATTCTTCAATCAATCGATCTATTCTAATTAGTCAGAAAAAGTTGGAAACAAAGCTAACACTACTAGCTGTGTTCACGTACCAGAGACAAAATGTTCACAGCACAGTCTGGAGTGTTCTGTAGGAGTCCAGTGATCCCTACGTATCATGCTCCGTATGGCAGAAATACGCCTGTTACGGTGTTGTGCCAAAATGTGAATGCCTACCCAAAATGTATTTCCTTCGCGGGTACGTGCACTGCTCGCCAAAGCTGCATTGCTTGGCTTCGTCTGTCCACAGCGGATTACTAGGTGTAAGACGAACACTTTATCTTCCTGGTTATTTTAACGCTATGTGTTTGACATTATTTAAGCCCTTATCGTGTCCGGAAAATGATAGTTTGCCTTTTCTGTGGTATTAATGAGATTTAAAGGACTGTTGTTAGTCTGATGTTGATGTGATAAAACCTCTTTCTTGTTTGGAAGCTACATACAATTGTACCGTATTTTTCGAACAATAAGCCGCAGTTTTTTTCATAGTTTGGCCGGGGGTGCGACTTATACTCAGGAGCGACTTATGTGTGAAATGATGAACACATTAGCGTAAAATATCAAACAACATTATTGATCTCATTCACGTAAGAGACTAGACGTATAAGATTTCATGGGATTTAGCGACAGATTGTTTGGTAAACGTATAGCATGTTCTATATGTTATAGTTATTTGAATGACTCTTACCATAATATGTTACGTTAACATACCAGTTGGTTATTTATGCCTCATATAACGTACACTTATTCAGCCTGTTGTTCACTATTCTTCATTTATTTTAAATTGCCTTTCAAATGTCTATTCTCGGTGTTGGCTTTTATCAAATAAATTTCCCCAAAAAATGCGACTTATACTCCAGTGCGACTTATATATGTTTTTTTCCTTCTTTATTATGCATTTTCGGCCGGTGCGACTTATACTCCGGAGCGACTTATAGTCCGAAAAATACGGTAACTGTTATTTCTTCGTGCACATAATAAATACTTATAAAGTGTTTGTATGTATTCATTTATGTAAAATTGTCATTAAATGTAATATTGCCTGACAAAAAGTGATTCAAGTAAATAAGTAATAAGTAAATATTTCGATATTTACGCATTGCATATTGACACATGCATATTTTACGAGAATACCCTGCCGTAGTTAGCTTTCACGGCTAATACCGTAGCACGCAGATGTGTTCCTAAGCTAGAAAAAGAGTTCTTCAGTGTTCTCTCTTACAAATGTCGCTACAACTTGGTTATTATACAGGTTACGGAACGTAAATGAAGTATTGGTGACGGTCTTTGAATGCAAGTTTAAAGTGATTTAGTGTTAAAATTGATTGGTCCGATTAGCTGTTTCAATGTCCATTTCTCAGATTATGCAATTGTTGATGACTGAAGTACTGACATCAACCAAACCTAACCCCCCGCCCCCTCTACATCCCACCCCTCGGATTGTAAATAATTCAATGTACCGTATATTTCCGACAATAAGTCGCAGTTTTTTTCATAGTTTGCCGGGGGTGCGACTTATACTCAGGAGCGACTTATGTGTGAACTTTTTAACACATTACCGTAAAATATCAAATAATATTATTTAGCTCATTCATGTAAGAGACTAGACGTATAAGATTTCATGGGATTTAGCAATTAGGAGTGACAGATTGTATAGCATGTTCTATATGTTATAGTTATTTGAATGACTCTTACCATAATATGTTACGTTAACATACCAGTTGGTTATTTATGCCTCATATAACGTACACTTATTCAGCCTGTTGTTCACTATTCTTCATTTATTTTAAATTGCCTTTCAAATGTCTATTCTTGCTGTTGGCTTTTATCAAATACATTTCCCCCAAAAATGCGACTTATACTCCAATGCGACTTTTATATGTTTTTTCCTTCTTTATTATGCATTTTCGGTCGGTGCGACTTATACTCCGGTGCGACTTATACTCTGAAAAATACGGTATATACTCTGATGATTAACTTGTGTGATGACTGTATTATGCTGATAGTATATATTTGTACCATGAATTGATTTACGTGGACCCCGACTTAAACAAGTTGAAAAACTTATTGGGGTGTTACCATTTAGTGGTCAATTGTACGGAATATGTACTGTACTGTACTGTACAATCTACTAATAAACGTTTCAATCAATTAATCAAAAGCTGCATTTCTAGCCACCAAGAATGACCCAATTTTAAAATTATTCTTGCAAAATAAATTGCATGAATAATCTAAGCGTGTAAATGATTAATGTGATCATTTTTTTGTGATCAATCACATAAGTTAACTCGTTAAGTTTGACAGAACTAGCCAAAATATATTTTTTTAAATAATTTCTTTGCAATGGAAGCACATGGCCCTTGAACATGGGTTGTAAATGTGGCAAAAACTCATTTCCAGCAACAACATTGTGATTCTTTTTTTTTTCTTCCTTTCTTCTTAAATCGTGCACCCCTACTTTATGCAATCTTTCAAATAGAGCACATCCCTTGCATTCTCATTGGGCATTTTCTAGCTTGCATGTTTAATGTAAAACAGCTTAAAAAAAAATTTAAAAAAATTAACTATCCTCCTTTGATTATATATTTCGGCTTAGGAGTCAAACAAATGATGCCTTATTTTCCATTTGATTTTGGGTTGGAATAAGTGAATAATGATGCACTCGGCAGGGAGGGAAGACTCTCCAAAAGACACGAAGCCGGGTCACGATTTATAATGGCACTCACTTTAATCCATGAATGACAGGAAAAATATCGGAAAGGGTGACAAGTTCACCTCCCTGCAACAACTCCCCCCTCTTGCACCAATGTGCTGCCAAAAAAACAACACACTGCTTCTTTTATTCAGGGACGCAGACGCAGAGCCGCCTTAGGGCAACACACCGATGAAAGTACTGCAACAACTACACTGTGATGATTTACATACCAGATCAGCGAAAGAAACCAGGAAAAGTAACTTAGTGGAACAAAGCAGCTATTATTAAACACACTTCTACATGCATAGGACCTTCTATCGAAAATGTACTTAAAGGCCATTGTTCAGTTTCCTTCAAATCTGACTCGCTGGACCGCGCGAGTCGACACTGCAGACTGAGCGAGTCAAGCCTTTTGTGGTAAGGTCAAGAGCCTGAAGGCCGAGTGTGTGTTTTCCTTTATAAATGACTTCCCAAGTGGTTCTAGTTCATTACAGCTTAATTGTGCAAGAGTACAAGGGCAGCTTATGCAGATTACAACAGCAAACACACTGAGTATTTGTCTTATTAGCGCTTATATGCCAGAATGTACAGTGTCAACTCTGAAGTCAAACAACCCTGACATTGTACATTTAGGAATTGGACCAAAATGCTTGGGGGAAAGCCTCTAAAGTCGCACAAAAGCTACCAATAACAGTCAACTGTGCTTTATAACACTTTTTCATTTTTTAAAATTTACTTATTACAAAAGATGAGGGGAATTGGGAGAAGAAGTGAGTTAAGAGACTTTATGGATTCAGGGCAGTACCGTATTTTCCAGACCATAGGGCGCACTGGATTATAAGGCGCACTGCCGATGAGCGGGTATAGTCAAGTTTATTTTCATACAGAAGGCGCACCAGAATATAGGGCGCATTAAAGGGGTCATATTATTATATTTTTCTAATGCTACATCAGTGGTCCCCAACCACCGGGCCGCGGCCCGGTACCGGTCCGTGGATCGATTGGTACCGGGCCGCACAAGAAATTAAAAAAAAATATATATATAAATATATATATATTTTTAAATTAAATCAACATAAAAAACACAAGATACACTTACAATTAGAGCACCACCCAAAAACCTC
>NC_084551.2:635000-647500 GCF_033978685.3 Nerophis lumbriciformis
TGCATTTCCGATCTGATACCGATACTGACCGATACTGGCCTATCCGAGCATGTATTAAAGTTTAAAGTTATTTAGCCTACTTAGTTGTCAGAATCATGTTGAAAAGGGTTTTAGTACTCTTGATAACAACTAGCCAGCTGAATTAGGGGAGTTTGAATAATACACAATGGTTGGTAACAAGAAACTGACCTGTTTATTCAAGGATAAACACAAAATAGACAAAATTATACATGACAAACAGAAATGGCATCATTGAACTAGGGCTGGGCGATATGGCCTTTTTTTAATATTGCCATATTTTAAGGCCATATTGCGATACACCATATATATCTCGATATGTTGCCTTAGCCTTGAATGAACACTTGATGCATATAATCACAGCAGTATGATGATTCTATGTGTTTTGATTGATTGATTGAGACTTTTATTAGTAGATTGCACAGTACAGTACATATTCCGTACAATTGACCACTAAATGGTAACACCCCAATAAGTTTTTCCACTTGTTTAAGACGGGGTCCATTTAAATTGATTCATGATACAGATATATACTATCAGATATATACTATCATCATAATACAGTCATCACACAAGATAATCACATTGAATTATTTACATTATTTATAATCCAGGGTGTGGAGGGTAAGTGTCAAAAAGACAGCCAAAAGAGTTTGATATGAGAATAAATCTAAAGTTAAAATATAGGGTAGAAATGCACCCATTTGCAGGAAATGTAGTCTTGATTTTCAACATTTTCTTTTAAGGCTTGCATGTCTACATTAAAACATTCTTCTTCATACTGCATTAATATATGCTACTTTTAAACTTTCATGCAGAGAAGGAAATCACAACTAAAAAAATCACTAATTTTTTCATACGGTGTTGATGTGGAAATTTTTTGCCTTAGCATTTTGATGGTGTGGACGTGTGGCACCGAATGGAGATAAGCGTCTCGACAGACGTCACAATATTTGAACAATGATGACGAAAACTGTTGTCTCTGTCGTGTCCGTGTGTCGAAAATTGTTATGCGCTTATTTTTTTATTTGATTTTGTGCGTGGCATAGATTTGCTATGGGCAGAGGACGCTTAAACAGTGCGCAATTGCACAGGCGAGCACCTTAGAGAGAACGTTGGTCACACGGCTGCGCTAGCATCACAGCTAACGTTAGCCATGCTGCTACCTCTCTGCTCGGGGAGGACGTATACGTATGTGACGTATGACGTGACAGTATGTGACGTGTGTAAGAAGGTGCGCTTGCTGTCTGTAAGAGGGAGACACAGGAAAGAGTGAGAAGAGCCTGTCGTGTAATGCCAGCAGCTAAAAGCAACTGTGTGAGAATTGTGGATGTGTTGAAGGTGTGCTGCAAAATGCGGAACGGAAATTACGGAGCAGCAGAAAAGTGGAATGTATTATTTAAATCGGTGCGTAGGAAAACACGGACCGGAGTTGTTGTTTTTTTAAATTGGATCTGGATCGGCATTTTCCCATGCCTTGCCGATACGCAATTTTTGGCAAATATCGGCAGCCGATCCGATCCAAATATCGGATCGGGACATCCCTAGTATAGGTCTGGTCGATATGGCCCAAAAATAAAATTCCCGATTTTTTCACAAAAATTTCGATTCACAATTTGTTTTAAATTTTATTTCCACTACTTTTTAAAGAAACCATTAAATACTAGGGGTGTAACGGTACGTGTATTTGTATTGAACCGTTTTGGTACGGGGGTTTCGGTTTGGTTTGGAGGTGTACTGAACGAGTTTCCACACAAACATATGAAGTAGCCGCCTAAGCTAAAGTCTTAACAAGCTGCTCCACTTTCTGCCTCTTGTCTCTGTCAGCACTCCACAGCACCCAGCATTGTCCCACCCACACAACCATCTGATTGGTTACAGGCAGAGCGGTAACAGCCAATCGGCAGTGCGTATTCAGAGCGCATGTAGTCAGTGCTTAGCGTTTAGCAGGTATGCATCAGGCAGAGGACTCTCCCCAAATGATAATAAACACCTCCCAGTCAACTACTAGTAACATCACTATGAGCCCGTTACCGTTCTAGAAATATACAAACCCTGTTTCCATATGACTTGGGAAATTGTGTTAGATGTAAATATAAACGGAATACAATGATTTTCAAATCCTTTTCAACCCATATTGGGTGTTGTTGATAAACAGTTTTGAATGGCAGGGTCCCTGCTATCACATGTTGATAAAAATATAACATTTACATAATAAAAATCAACTATAGGCTTCCCAAATGCTGTAACAAATGAAGCATGATGAGTTGACTTGAAACTGTTTAATGTTGCACTTTTTATACGTAGAAGAAAAGTTTTGTCATTTTATTTAATCTGAGCAACAACTTGAGGCAGTTTAATGTTGATTAACATGGGCAGAATTATTATAGTGTTCCCAATGTTAAAAGGATAAAGCCATTGTTTACAAATTTGGTAAATAAATAACCAAAACATTTATATTTTGTTGTTTTCTTACTGTACCGAAAATGAAAATGACCTCTAAACCGAGGTACGTACCGAACCAAAATTTTTGTGTCCCGTTATACCCCTATTAAATACAAATGACAAAGATCATTCAAAACAAGTTTTTCTTTTATTTCTTTTATTTTTCTACATAACATTACATGTTATGTAGACCACAAGGAAATGTTTTCCATTTAGAAAAAAAATATTAATAATATGACTCCTTTAATGCGCCCTATAATCCGGTGTGCCTTATATGTGAAAAAAAGATCGAAAATAGACCATTTATCGGCAGTGCGCCTTATAATCAATCCGGTGCGCCCTATGGTACGGAAAATACGGTACGTCATGATACATCACAATTTCCAGGTGTTCTCTTTTCAAACATGTTCAAAAAGGAGTAGGATAGTAGTAGTTTGAAATGACACTGCTTACACTGTAGGGTTGTCCCGACACCAATATTTTGGTACCGGTACCAAAATGTATTTCGATACTTTTCTAAACAAGTACGCATAGCTTTTCCACTCGTAGCACTGGTGCGACTAAATTACAAAAATTAGCACAGAAAAAAATGTAGCAATATGAAATATCTCAAATAACCCAATTAAGTTAAAGTTATGATTGTCACACACACACTAGGCGTGGCGAAATTTGTCCTCTGCATTTGAACCATCCCCTTGATCACCCCCTGGGAGGTGAGGGGAGCAGTGAGCAGCAGTGGTGGCTGCGCCCGGGAATATTTTTTGGTGATTTAACCCCCAATTCCAACCCTTGATGCTGAGTGCCAAGCAGGGAGGTAATGGCTCCCATTTTTATAGTCTTTGGTATGACTCGGCCGGGGTTAGAACTCACAACCTACCGATCTCAGGGCGGACACTCTAACCACAAGGCCACTGAGTAGTAGAGTTATGTACCGTATTTTCCGCACTATTAGCCGCACCTAAAAACCACAAATTTACTCAAAAGCTGACAGTGCGGCTTATAACCCGGTGCGCTTTATATATGGATTAATATTAAGATTCATTTTCATAAAGTTTCGGTCTCGCAACTACGGTAAACAGCCGCCATCTTTTTTCCCCGTAGAAGAGGAAGTGCTTCTTCTTCTACGCAAGCAACCACCAAGGTAAGCACCCGCCCCCATAGAACAGGAAGCGCTTCTTCTTCTACTGTAAGCAACCACCCGCCCCCATAGAAGAAGAAGAAGCGCGCGGATATTACGTTTCATTTCCTTTGTGTGTTTACATCTGTAAAGACCACAAAATGGCTCCTACTAAGCGACAGGTTTCCGGTTCATGAAAAGACGCAATCTCTCCATCCGCACACGGACTACTATTTCACAGCAACTGCCTAAAGACTTTCAAGAAAAGCTGGCTACTTTCCGTGCATATTGTAAAAACAAGATAGCTGAAAAAAAGATCCGGCCAGAGAACATTATCAACATGGACGAGGTTCCACTGACTTTTGATATTCCTGTGAACCGCACTGTGGATACAACGGGAGCACGTACGGTGAATATTCGCACCACAGGGAATGAGAAGTCATCCTTCACTGTGGTTCTAGCTTGCCATGCTAATGGCCAGAAACTTCCACCCATGGTGATATTCAAAAGGAAGACCTTGCCAAAAGAGACCTTTCCAGCCGGCGTCATCATAAAAGCTAACTCGAAGGGATGGATGGATGAAGAAAAGATGAGCGAGTGGTTAAGGTAAGTTTACGCGAAGAGGCCGGGTGGCTTTTTTCACGCAGCTCCGTCCATGTTGATATACGACTCCATGCGCGCCCACATCACGCTGGTTTTTAATATATTATTAAAGTTTGACTGACCTATCTGACTGTTTTTTTGACATTCCTTTAGCGCAGTTAGATGCGGCTTATAACACGGGGCGGCTTATAGGTGGACAAAGTTTTGAAATATGCCGTTCATTGAAGGTGCGGCTTATAACCCAGGGCGCCTTATGGTGCGGAAAATACGGTACTTAACAAAAAAAGGAGAAACAACTGAAAACATTTGCCTTGCTGAAATAAGCAGGGGCGTCCATGGTAACGTTGCTTGGATGGCAACATATGTTGCTCCAAAACCTGTATGTACCTTTCAGCATTAATGGTGCCTTCACAGATGTGTAAGTTACCCATGTCTTGGGCATTAACACACCCCCATACCATCACACATGCTGGCTTTTCAACTTTGCGCCTATAACAATCCGGATGGTTCTTTTACTCTTTGTTCCGGAGGACACGACGTCCACAGTTTCCAAAAACAATTTGAAATGTGGACTCGTCAGACCACAGAACACTTTTCCACTTTGCATCAGTCCATCTTAGATGAGCCTTGTCTTTGCAGTTTATTAAATTGTTGAAAAGGATTTGCAAATCATTGTATTCTGTTTTTATTTCCGATTTACACAAGGTGCCAACTTCACTGGTTTTGGGTTATGTATATTAGCATCAAGGTAGAGAATTTTTGGAAAGGTTGATGAGCCTTACTTAACTTACATTGCAGCATTTTTTTGATTCAATTGGTTTGTTGACACTAAAAATTGCAACATAACCAAGAGATAGTTTGGCTGAGTCCGCTCTCAGTGCTGCTGGAGTGATCGACAAGTGCCAAAGTGCAAAGGCCCCCCCAAAATTTTAGTATATACTAGGGCTGTGAATCTTTGGGTGTCCCACGATTCGATTCAATATCAATTCTTGGGGTCACGATTCGATTCAAAATCGATTTTTTTTTCGATTCAACACGATTTTCGATTCAAAAACGATATTTTCCCGATTCAAAAGGATTGTCTATTCATTCAATACATAGGATTTCAGCAGGATCTACCCCAGTCTGCTGACATGCAAGCAGAGTAAAAAGCTTTTATAATTGTAAAGGACAATGTTTTATCAACTGATTGCAATAATGTACATTTGTTTTAACTATTAAATGAACCAAAAATATGACTTATTTTATCTTTGTGAAAATATTGGACACAGTGTGTTGTCAAGCTTATGAGATGTGATGCAAGTGTAAGCCACTGTGACACTATTGTTCTTTTTTTATAAATGTCTAATGATAATGTCAATGAGGGATTTTTAATCACTGCTATGTTGAAATTGTAACTAATATTGATACTGTTGATAATATTCATTTTTCTTTCACTACTTTTGCTTTGTTCTGTGTGGTGTTTGTGTCTCCTCTCAATTGCTCTGTTTATTGCACTTCTGAGTGTTGCTGGGTCGGGTTTGCTTTTGGAATTGGATTGCATTGTTATGGTATTGCTGTGTATTGTATTGTTGGATTGATTAATTAAAAAAAAAAAAAGATGGAAAAAAAAAGAAAACATATATTTAAAAAATTTTATTTTTTAAAAATGAGAATCGATTCTGAAACGCACAACGTGAGAATCGCAATTCGAATCGATTTTTCCCCACACCCCAAGTATATACCTTGAAAAAAAAAAAAAATCTGCGATGTGGTGAAGGAATATCATGAAATACATTTAATTGTTTTAGCATTTTTGATGTACAAAATGTATCTTTTACTTTTCAATATGCAGACTCTCTGATGGAAAATGTTTTGACAAAATAAAAGCCACCACCCCTTCAGAATTAGGTTTTTTTTACATGAAGACAAATTTAAGTATTTGAATGGATAAACTTTAGCCTATTATTTAAGCACTATTGGCCATAATTAGTTTGAAAAACATCTCAAATATCATTTAAATGTTCCTCTATGCTTCATTTAGAAAAATGTGCGTCTTAATCGCTTGTCAGCATAAGTGCGCACCGGAGTTGGCAATTTCCGTAGATTGGAGGAACAATTCTGCACGCTGACCATATCATCAGATCAGTCATACAGGAAACATGCAAACAGTGGAAACAGTTGTGATGTTTATCATTCACAATTCTTATGAAAGACAAGATCACATATGTGTAGCTAAATATTGAGTCAACAGATCGAGAGTCCTCTATTCTGCCCATAAAACCCTCTAAAAAAACCATCCCCAGTACTCCATTTGCAAGTTGTGACCACACTTGCCAACCCTCCCGAATTTTCCGGGAGACTCCCGAATTTCAGTGCCTCTCCTGAAAATCTCCCGGGACAACCATTCTACCGAATTTCTCCCGATTTCCAGCCGGATCTGAGTGAGGACAGCCTGTCGTCACGTCCACTTTTTCTCCATATAAACATCGTGCCGGCCCAGTCACGTTATAACATCTACGGCTTTTGGGGCTCAGTGCGCAACTGCACACACAACAAGAAGGAGACTATTATAGCTGTATATGTCTCCGTTATCCATAGGTTTATCTATAACCCATAAAGTAGGCAGGCACGGAGCTATTGCTCAGCGTGTGTTTATTCCAGCCGGCACGTTAATACACTGACACACAACATCCTGATTCCCATCCTGCATTGCTTCAAAACTACGGCAAGTAGTAGAGAGGAGTGTTATGTGTGTGTATATGTGTAAATAAATGAACACTGAAATTCAAGTATTTCTTTTATATATATATATATATATATATATATATATATAAAAGAAATACTTGAATTTCAGTGTTCATATATATATATATATATATATATATATATATATATATATATATAAAAGAAATACTTGAATTTCAGTGTTCATATATATATATATATATATATACACACGTAAAAGCCAGTAAATTAGAATATTTTGAAAAACTTGATTTATTTCAGTAATTGCATTCAAAAGGTGTAACTTGTACATTATATTTATTCATTGCACACAGACTGATGCATTCAAATGTTTATTTCATTTAATTTTGATGATTTGAAGTGGCAACAAATGAAAATCCAAAATTCCGTGTGTCACAAAATTAGAATATTACTTAAGGCTAATACAAAAAAGGGATTTTTAGAAATGTTGGCCAACTGAAAAGTATGAAAATGAAAAATATGAGCATGTACAATACTCAATACTTGGTTGGAGCTCCTTTTGCCTCAATTACTGCGTTAATGCGGCGTGGCATGGAGTCGATGAGTTTCTGGCACTGCTCAGGTGTTATGAGAGCCCAGGTTGCTCTGATAGTGGCCTTCAACTCTTCTGCGTTTTTGGGTCTGGCATTCTGCATCTTCCTTTTCACAATACCCCACAGATTTTCTATGGGGCTAAGGTCAGGGGAGTTGGCGGGCCAATTTAGAACAGAAATACCATGGTCCGTAAACCAGGCACGGGTAGATTTTGCGCTGTGTGCAGGCGCCAAGTCCTGTTGGAACTTGAAATCTCCATCTCCATAGAGCAGGTCAGCAGCAGGAAGCATGAAGTGCTCTAAAACTTGCTGGTAGACGGCTGCGTTGACCCTGGATCTCAGGAAACAGAGTGGACCGACACCAGCAGATGACATGGCACCCCAAACCATCACCCAACCATGCAAATTTTGCATTTCCTTTGGAAATCGAGGTCCCAGAGTCTGGAGGAAGACAGGAGAGGCACAGGATCCACGTTGCCTGAAGTCTAGTGTAAAGTTTCCACCATCAGTGATGGTTTGGGGTGCCATGTCATCTGCTGGTGTCGGTCCACTCTGTTTCCTGAGATCCAGGGTCAACGCAGCCGTCTACCAGCAAGTTTTAGAGCACTTCATGCTTCCTGCTGCTGACCTGCTCTATGGAGATGGAGATTTCAAGTTCCAACAGGACTTGGCGCCTGCACACAGCGCAAAATCTACCCGTGCCTGGTTTACGGACCATGGTATTTCTGTTCTAAATTGGCCCGCCAACTCCCCTGACCTTAGCCCCATAGAAAATCTGTGGGGTATTGTGAAAAGGAAGATGCAGAATGCCAGACCCAAAAACGCAGAAGAGTTGAAGGCCACTATCAGAGCAACCTGGGCTCTCATAACACCTGAGCAGTGCCAGAAACTCATCGACTCCATGCCACGCCGCATTAACGCAGTAATTGAGGCAAAAGGAGCTCCAACCAAGTATTGAGTATTGTACATGCTCATATTTTTCATTTTCATACTTTTCAGTTGGCCAACATTTCTAAAAATCCCTTTTTTGTATTAGCCTTACACAATATTCTAATTTTGTGACACACGGAATTTTGAATTTTCATTTGTTGCCACTTCAAATCATCAAAATTAAATGAAATAAACATTTGAATGCATCAGTCTGTGTGCAATGAATAAATATAATGTACAAGTTACACCTTTTGAATGCAATTACTGAAATAAATCAAGTTTTTCAAAATATTCTAATTTACTGGCTTTTACCTGTATATATATATATATATATATATATATACATATATATATATATATATATATATATATATATACATATATATATATATATATATATATATATATATATATATATATATATATATATATATATATATATATATATATATATATTTGTATATATATACAGTACAGGCCAAACGTTTGGACACACCTTCTCATTCAATGCGTTTTCTTTATTGTCATGACTATTTACATCGTAGATTGTCACTAATAATAATAATGGGTTTTTTCAAATAAATTTCCCCAAAACTGCGACTTATACTCCAGTGCGACTTATATATGTTTTTTTCCTTCTTTATTATGCATTTTCGGCCGGAGCGACTTATACTCCGGAGCGACTTATACTCCGAAAAAAATGGTAGTCATGAAAATAAAGATCACGCATTGAAATGAGAAGGTGTGTCCAAACTTTTGGCCTGTACTGTATATGTGTGTGTGGGTGTGTGTGTGTGTGTGTGAAGATGAGGTGGATCACCTTGACTTGCTCATTTGAAAAGTAGCTCGCCTGCTGACAAAGTTTGGGCACCCCTGCCTTAAAGGCCTACTGAAAGCCACTACTACCGACCACGCAGTCTAATAGTTTATACATCAATGATGAAATCTTAACATTGCAACACATGCCAATACGGCCGGGTTAGCTTACTAAAGTGCAATTTTAAATTTCGCGCGAAATATCCTGCTGAAAACGTCTCGGTATGATGACGTCAGCGCGTGACGTCACGGATTGTAGAGGACATTTTGGGACAGCACGGTGGCCAGCTATTAAGTCGTCTGTTTTCATCGCAAAATTCCACAGTATTCTGGACATCTGTGTTGGTGAATCTTTTGCAATTTGTTCAATGAACAATGGAGACAGCAAAGAAGAAAGCTATAGGTGGGAAGCGGTGTATTGCGGGCGGCTGCAGCAACACAAACACAGCCGGTGTTTCACTGTTTACATTCCCGAAAGATGACAGTCAAGCTTTACCATTGGCCTGTGGAGAACTGGGACAACAGAGACTCTTACCAGGAGGACTTTGAGTTGGATGCGCAGGCGCGGTACCGTGAGTACGCATGCAGCTGCGGCTTCCAAACATTTGATCGCTTGCCCGTACGTGCGTGCCGCTATGTGCATGTCACGTACGTAACTTTGGGGACTTTGGGGAAATATATGTGCTGTATGAACTTTGGGGAGGTGAACGGTACTTTGGGCTGTGGGATTGAGTGTGTTGTGCAGGTGTTTGAGTTGTATTGGCGGGTTATATGGACGGGAGGGGAGAGGTGTTTGTTATGCGGGATTAATTTGTGGCATATTAAATATAAGCCTGGTTGTGTTGTGGCTAATAGAGTCTTGTGTTTATTTACTGTTTTAGTCATTCCCAGCTGAATATCAGGTCCCACCCGCCTCTCACAGCATCTTCCCTATCTGAATGGCTCCCACTGCCCTCTAGTCCTTCACTCTCACTTTCCTCATCCACGAATCTTTCATCCTCACTCAAATTAATGGGGAAATCGTCGCTTTCTCGGTCCGAATCGCTCTCGCTGCTGGTGGCCATGATTGTAAACAATGTGCAGATGTGAGGAGCTCCACAACCTGTGATGTCACGCGCATATCGTCTGCTACTTCTGGTAGAGGCAAGACTTCTTTATCAGCGACCAAAAGTTGCGAACTTTATCGTCGATGTTCTCTACTAAATCCTTTCAGCAAAAATATGGCAATATCGCGAAATGATCAAGTATGACACATAAAATGGACCTGCTATCCCCGTTTAAATAGGAACATCGCCTTTCAGTAGGCCTTTAAAGCTATGCAGTATGTGAGTTAGGATTCGAATAAAAATCCATTATTGATGGGAAATGAGATTTTCAGCACAATCCCATTCAAGATCATTGCAAGGAGACAGCAAAGGGTCGCTGACTACTCAGTGGCTTAGTGGTTAGAGTGTTTGCCCTGAGATCGGTAGGTCAGCAGTTCAAACCCCGGCCGAGTCATACCAAAGACTATAAAAATGGGAGCCATTACCTCCCTGCTTGGAACTCAGCATCAAGGGTAGTTATTGGGGGTTAAATCATCAAAAATGATTCCCGGGCGTGGCTACCGCTGCTGCCCACTGCTCCCCTCACCTCCCAGGGGGTGATCAAGGGTGATGGGTCAAATGCAGAGGACAACTTTCACCACACCTAGTGTGTGTGTGACAATCATTGCTACTTTAACTTTAACTTAACTAACTGACTGGTCTGGTAAACAGGTAAACGTTGGGGGGGGAGTAAAAAAAATATTCAGTCAAAGGCTGGACTCCAAGGAGGGGGCCCAGACTGAGACCAAGGAAAAAAACATCATAGCCATAGCAAACGTAAACAAGTTACATAGAATCAACAAAACTTGCAACAGAGGGAAGGGAGTGGGAGCTACGACGGCGGGGCGGGGGAGGGGAGTAAAAAAAAAAATTCAGTCAAAGGCTGGACTCCAAGGAGGGGGTCCAGACTGAGACCAAGGAAAAAAACATCATAGCCATAGCAAACGTAAACAAGTTACATAGAATCAACAAAACTTGCAACATAGGGAAGGGAGTGGGAGCTACGACGGCGGGGTGGGGGAGGGGAGTAAAAAAAAAAAATTCAGTCAAAGGCTGGACTCCAAGGAGGGGGTCCAGACTGAGACCAAGGAAAAAAACATCATAGCCATAGCACACGTAAATAAGTTACATAGAATCAACAAAACTTGCAACAGAGGGAAGGGAGTGGGAGCTACGACGGCGGGGCGGGGGAGGGGAGTAAAAAAAAAAAATTCAGTCAAAGGCTGGACTCCAAGGAGGGGGTCCAGACTGAGACCAAGGAAAAAAACATCATAGCCATAGCACACGTAAACAAGTTACATAGAATCAACACAACTTGCAACAGAAGGAAGGGAGTGGGAGATTATGTTGGACAAGAGCGGCCTTAAATTGCATCAGAAGAGACCTTTAAGCGCAAAAATACACTCCTTTTGCTGGAGCAAAGCTTATCGAATGTATCTTTGACAATGGCAAGGTGCACCTGGCCTCAGAAGAGGTCAGCGCTCTCCTCTTACAGTCGCTCACAATGGGCCATGTCCTGTCTTCTGTTGTGCGCAATGAAGGCGGCGTCGCCAAAATAGCCCCGCCGGCTAATGGCTGCATCTCGCCGCGTATGTTTGCCGCATTCATCCGACAACGGGCTCATTAGCAGCCAGCTGGGGGGATTCCGAACAGCACCAAAGCCGCCCCCACAGGCGCCACGGCACAAGAGAAAAGCACTGGGGGGGCAAAATGGGGGATGGAGGGAGGAGGCACACAGACAGGAAGTAGGTGTAATTTCCTGAGGAAGCTATCAGAGCCATTTCCTACGAGCGCCATCAGATTACGAAGGGGAAAAAAGCCAGACAGAAAGAATGGAAGAGGGAAGAAAAAATAAGCGGCGGGAAGAATAGCGCGCGCACACGATGGTGGATCGTTAGCGGCGCTGGAAAGAAAGTTTCTTGACCCGCGTGAGGAAGTTGACATGAGAAGAAAACATGCTGACGAGTGTGAAGAGGGCGGAACGACACACATAAGTCTCTCTTCTGGCTGCTCCGTACAACGTGACACAGTAATACAGTAATAATAACAATAACAGAACAGAATGTACATTGCCAAAGTCATTTGTTTAGTCTTTAAGTGAAGCGGCTCGCCTCCCAGGCACACGTAGTAATCTCCCTCAGTACTCCGTTTATTGTTTTCACGCTTTACTATACAGAAGTCCATTTCTTTTTACACAACATGTTG